>NC_053125.1:3628139-3648613 GCF_010015445.1 Perca fluviatilis
TCTATAAAGGAGGGCTCTATAAGGATCTGACTATTTGAAGACTATTATTGATCAGTCCTATCACCCAACAGTATATCTACTTAATGGCGGGGCACATCCAGGATAGTTTATAAAACCATCAGCTGCGTTAATAACAATTATTATACATCAGGGTTTTGTAATAATCCTTGCGTGTATACAGAGTATGAATCGTTAAGGTCTAGATAATCCCTCTCCGTAGCGAATGAAAATTCAATAGGACCCGGCGTCCGTTAGAGCTGACATAAGAGTTTCTACAAATGTTGATTTTTAGATAGATGTTTGTGGTATGCGGTTACTGTAAACCAGATCAATTTCGCTTCACCACACTCTTGGACTGATTATGAATAAAAGCCATGATTGATTCTGTAAAATTAAATATGTCTTTTGTCAGGGGCCAGAAGGCCGGTTAGGAGCTCACGTATATGACAGATGCCTTCTTTTAGCCCGATCATGCGTTTTGGTGCGTTTTATGCTTTTTGTTCACAGACCGGTTGCATACATCCTGGTGGGAGCTCTTTTTAATGCTGCGTCTGTACCATTAGCCCATTTCCCTGTTGTCTGGATGCGGCATTCCTGACGCGTAGTCACGTAGGGAATCATATTAAACCTTTTTTAAAGGGGACAGCCATTCGAAATAAATTTCTGAATATCCCCTAATCCATGTCCGTATTGTGTGCTGGAGCCTAATGATCAGCAACTCTCCACCGCGATTCATGTAATAGTGCATATATCTTCCATCATCGGGGCGCTTTCCTCATCATTTCAATGCTGTTTCACAGGTCTAAAATGTAGTTTGACAATTACTTTTCCATTGTGAGAAAGGGATGTGTTGGTTCTGATCTCTCGTAGTTCTATTTGAATATCAGTAATACTTCGAGCGTGCCAGCGATGTGTAGTGAAGGACTGTAAGTAACTTAGAGTGGGCATCGTTTGCTCTCATCAGAGATATTTATACTGTGAGTAGAGGGGTACATGACTATCACCAACTAGCTGGTAGTCCACAATGTCCTATAAATAAATATATTATAAACCCCCATGAATGTCTGCCGGTGATTGGAGCTCACATTTTAAAGAGAGGGCCAATGTGAATTTCGAACACAGAGTCTGGAATGAACTAGCCAAAATTTGACCACACCCCCTTAACTACAATATTCAACCCGTCTCCTCCAGTAGAAAAGAATACTTATTAGTTTTGATAGGATTGTGGGTCATAGTTATGTGGGCTAGGGTTGGGTTAGCCAGCACATTTCATATTATATTCTTTAACAATGCTGTCGTGAGTATTATAAGAACCAACTGTTAACCTTAGCTTGTTGAACATTTTTAGTTTTTTGTGTCATAATCAGCCTTGTCATTCTCAGTAAACTATTCCAACCTGGGGTATTGAATTTTCAATAGGGAACATATAAGCTCTTGTTTTGGTTTAGCCAGTTTGTTCTTTGCCAAATCTTATTATTTGGATAAACTAATTGTGAGGGCATTACTAGGAGGTAACAAAAAACCGTTCTTATTCATAGCTCCAACACCTTTCACTAACAAAACACAATGACTAATATTACAAGACTGGTTTTTAGCTTTTTATCTTACATCAACCTATATGTCTTTTCAGAGAGCCATGAATTGAATTTCTGGGTCATCCTAACCATTTCACAAAGTACAAAGCTTTTCGTCCAGTTTTCTTTGAGCCAGCACTTTCTCAATTTTAAACTCTGTTTTTGTCTACAATTACAGACTGTAACTTTCGGCTTAGTAAGGTACCTATTCGGCTCCCCACTATTGTCTTTCAGTATATAAACAGGAGAGTTCTACCTATACGTTTTGATATTGTAAAAACTCATCTGTAGCGTCTGTTAAGTAACCTACGACAGCCTCTGTGCTTTGTATCTAACGGTGTCCCCATACTAATTCAGCACCTGTTCCATGTGGTTTCAGTTTGTACAGAGTGTTAAAGACCAGTTTTCTCATTTGCTTTACCCTCTGGGAGGGCGAGGGGCCCTTTTATTGACCTATGGTATGCAGAGTTGTGGCAGCAACCATATCTTGTACTACCTCAATATAGCGTGCGAGTTAACAGCCGTTAAATATCTCCACATTCTAGTTTTGAGGTCCTATTGAAGCGGCTCAACAACACTTGCTTTGTTTTAGATTCGATGTGGAAAAATGGTGAATTTTATTGTGTCATCAATTTTTGAAAAACCTTATTTATAAAATTCTTTTCCGAGAGTCTGTTTGAAGCTTCTAAGGGGTATCGTCCTTGTTCCAATATTTCCTTAAAGGCACTTGTCACGCTAGGCCCCGATTTGTTTTAAGACATATTACCAGGCATATTTAGAAAACACATCAATACATGTCAATAAATACTGCACATTATCGTTTTCCGTTGAATATTCAGACATATCTACCAAATCAGCCTGAAATTGCTTATCGATACCATTAACAATCACTCTGTTTCTTGGGAAGTGTTTCCAATGCAGAGGGGCGTGCAGTGTATATGCATCCTGCCTCAGCAGAAACTTTTAACCGTGGGGATAGTTGGAGACAAGCGGTACATTCTTTATCGGAATCCGCGGAGCCTTTTGTACACCTCCTAACCCTCCTGGGTTGGGCCGGATCATAGTATATTTTGTGCATAACCTTCTCCATGATTCATTTAAAACACAAGTGAACACAACACACATTAGAGTTATGTCATTCTTTTTATTTTTACAAAACACACTCACACAGTCCTACATATGACAGTTATGAAGACAGTGAAACCTATTCTATCATAGATAGCATATTGGCTATCTGGGATACATTGCTTTTACTGATTATGAATATATGCAGTTTTTGCAAATCCTGTAAGACATCGGTATACTGTTTTCTTGCACATACAAACTCCACGGTGTCTACAAGCATTGTATACATAGTAAGCAGGTGATAAACTTTCAGCATCTTAAAATTACGTGTAATGTTGGCTATGACATCACAAAATGTTTCCACTATGCTCTCACGTGTCATTAACATTGATAATAACATCTGCAACAGATCCTCCCAAGGAGGGGTGCTATATTGTCTTCTTACAATCACCATCAGTTTTCTAACCTACTCACAACTGTACGATCTACATCGACACTCTTACATTGGTATTTTTCAACATCGTTCACATTGCAGCAATGGCTTGATCTAAAATACCAGATAAATGCGTCACGATGGTATGGCTCACTGATATCGGTTATACATTACATAGAAACAATTCCCCATATTTTCACCCTGTTAGTTTTTTCTAGC
Organism: Perca fluviatilis; assembly: GCF_010015445.1. Taxonomy (NCBI): domain Eukaryota; kingdom Metazoa; phylum Chordata; class Actinopteri; order Perciformes; family Percidae; genus Perca; species Perca fluviatilis. The sequence goes on from NC_053125.1 coordinate 3,631,431, forward strand.
ATATAAATCTCTCCAATAGTCACCAATCTCTCTAATTTCGGCTATTTTGACAAGATCATTCCCTATCATAGAGTCATACATAGCACTGATTTTAGTCAGTAACATCTTCAGATGTTTTCCTACTCGTACAAAACTGTTTGGATACTCCCTGATTCTACCCTCATCAGCCGTGAGATGTTTCAAGGACAGAAGCGTTACCGCGACACCAATGAATTTATCAGTCAGTAGTCTTTTCATAAGCTGTTCAAAGTGGACAGTGTAGAAGTGTTCTGGTAGCCCCTGTAAACAGACATGCTGTTTCTGGCTTGGATGATTGATCTGACACCCCAAACAAAGCTCTTCCAAATACTTGCTTGTAAGACTATGTTAAGAAGATGTAGAGAAGCTGTTTTAACGCTATCTATAAACAAAGATGACACCACACCATCAGTCTGATCAGGCCTCCATGTCCGAACAATCAGCAACACCTCCCTGTTGTATTACAGCAGTTGTTGAGGGTATAGCTTGATATGCACATGTCTGAGGGAAGTGCCCCAAACAATAGAGATGGTGGCAGAGGAGGTGTAGGTGGGGGGTGGCAGGAAGTGTTCGGCGATAGAGGTGGCGATGATGACAATGATGAAAGGGGTTGAGGAGATCCGGATGCCGTTAAGGGGTGCAAATAGACCAGGGGTGTTAGGAGATACCTGAGGGGTTGAATGAAACCACTCCAAGATCCTCTGGGAAGAAAAAAATAACACATTACAATCACAGTAGCATGAAAAAAAAAAGAAAAGCATTTTAACTATTTTGGCAAATAATTAGCATATACAAATTAGACCCCCCGTTTTGCTAGTCTTTGTGTCTGATGATTTTAGGTTTGTATAGGTTCCGTGGCATGGGCAGAGACTGTTGGTCAGTGTCCCCAAATATCAATCTTTTTCTTATGTTCTCATAAGAACTCCTTATTTGTCTCTTCTGATGACATAGTCGATGGTGTCAAACTGTTTCTTCAAAATCTCCCAGTCACACCATTGTATAAAGAACACATTTTAAACCATTTGTTGTATTCCTCGTTAGATACAGGATACGGTTTAACTTCCATTCTTCATGACCACGGTGTAACTAACTTCTCCCTTTCACTGCATACAGCTAAGGAAAATAAAATCCTCTGCAGGCCCTAGTGAAGCGGTCTGCTTCCACACGATAGATACTAGAGCCATCACGACTGTCCCATTGAGACACATACACCAGCTCAGGCAAGCCAGGATTATCAAGGTCCAGAGAACACATCACCGAAAAAAAGGCCCCAGTCTTTCACAGAAATTGTACAGGCTGTTTTGGCTTTGCTAGATAGTTCTACAGCAACACTAGTGTAAACAGCTAATGTTACGTATCCTGCACTGTATTGAATTGAATAACGGTATCCATTGACACCGACATATTCCAGATCAGATGTACATGGCTCAGTCATGCTTGTAGGAAAGATCTCCGAACGGAATCGCTTCTTCGAGGGGCCTGACTCAAACTGCATGTTGTTCCAGTATCAGTCTCACCGCATCCCCATAGCTCTTTTGGCGGGTTAGGCGCTACCAAATGTAGTGGCTCCTGTTCTAGATGTCTCACCTTCTTCAACAAAAAGATGATCCAGATTGTTGTCCAAATGCGGGAAAGCCATGGCTGAAAAACGATTCCTCTTTGCTTTTTCCCAAAAAAAGAATTAAAAAAGTGAAAACTCCAGAGTGCTTTGAGGAAGTCTGAGAAAGCGAGGCAGCGCGAGCTAGCAGAACAGCTAAAATGGTGGATAAAAAAGTGGGCAGACAGCCCGAAACAAGGGTTTTAAACACCACAAACCCCACCCTGTATAGGTGTTTTAAAATCAAACCAATAGCAAACCCATTCTTAACAGCTAACCATTGGTCTATCAGACGTATTAACACCTTTTTTACAAAAATGTAAATGATGCCTCACCCCCACGTAAACCATGACGACCGCGATACCGACGTCATCACATCCGCTAGATGCACTAACATATTCGGCCACTAGATGGCGCTCGCGGGGTGCCGACGTTCGACCGCGACGTCATCACATCCGCTAGATGCGTGCGCAGCTTCGACGATTAAGATGCACTAACATATTCGTCCACTAGATGGCGATCGCGAGTAACGACGTGAGGCCGCGACGTCATCACGCACGCTCATATCATCAGTTGGCATGGCAGGTTTGCGTGTGCGTGTGATGACGTCACACATGCACGCGCGAAACCGCCATCTTTATACTACTGATAGAGAGGGAGAGAGAGAGGCAAAGGGAAAGAAAGAGACAGAGCGAGGGAAAGAGAGTGATAGAGAGAGAGAAAGCAAGAGAGGGGGAGGTAGAGACAGGGAGGGAGAAGGAGGGATGGAGAGAGTGAAAGAAAAAGAGAGAGAGAGGGATAGAGAGAGAAAGAGACGGATAGAGAGGGAGAGAGAGGCAGATGGAAAAAGAGAGATAGAGAGGGGGAGCGAGAGAAGACAGACAGACAGACCAGAACAAGAGAATAGAACAGAGAAGACAGACTAAAGTTCATATTCCTGCCTGTAGTATCTGGGTGTGTATCTGTTGTCATGGTAACGACTGGCCAGTGAATGTTTGTAGTAGTTAAAGTAGTGAGAGTAGTAGAAAAAGTGGAAATTGTTTTAAGAAGCATGAATTTCATTAAAAAGCTAAAAGTTGACGCTAAACTGAACTGTTGGCTTCAAAAGTTGAAAAATGACAAAATATGTAGAACAATGTGAGGTCTGACAGGGAGAGACAAAGAGAGAGAAAGAGAGGAAGAGAGAGGGGATAGAGAGAGAGAGATGGAAAGAGAGAGAAAGAGAGAGAGAGAGGGAGAGAGAGGGAAAGAAGAGAGATGGAGAGAGAAAGGAAGAGAGGGAGGGAGAAGGAGGGATGAAGAGAAGGAGAGAGAAAAGAGAGAGAGAGGGAGGGAGAGAGAGAGAGAGAGAGAGGTAGAGGTAAAGAAAAAAGAGGAGAGAGAGAGGGAAGAGAGAGAGAGATGGAATGAGGGGAGACAGAGAGGGAGGGAAGGAGATAGAGAGGAGTGAGGGAGACAGAAAGAAAAAGAGGAGGGAGGGAGGGATACAGACAGAGGGAGGAAAGAAGACAGAGGGAGGAAAGGAGACAGAGGGAGGAAGACATAAGTAGGGTAGGAGACAGCGAGGCAGAGAATGAGGGAGGAGGAGGGAGGAGGAGGAGGCAAAACAAAAACAGAGGAGGGACGGAGAAAGAGGAGGGAGGGAGGGAGGCACAGACAGATTAGGAGACAGACAGAAGTGGAAGGCAACAGATCTAGACTACTGTTCATATTACTGCCTGTAGTATCTGTATAGACTACTGTTCATATTACTGCCTGTAGTATCTGTATTAGGGCTGCAGCTATCGATTATTTTATGTCGGATATTCTACCGATTATTCCATCGATTAATCCGGAAATGTCGGATAAGAAATACTTAGTAGAAATGCTTAGTAAACAGCAATAGTAAATATTTATTATTGCTGTTTACAAAAGAACTGTAAACTTGTATATATACAAAGACTGGTTTCTTATTAAATTTTATTGCCAAATTCCAAGACCCTTAAAAGAAATACATTACAATAGTACATTTTGGTGGCCCAAATGTTAATATTTTTCACCTGAATTCCCCTTCTTGCCTCTGGCTCTTTGCACTGGATATGCAAAGAGGCTGTTCACTGACCAGAGGGTTTACAGCAGGGCTACTCAACTACACTGTTCTGGGGACACATTTTTCAAGCCTAATACACAGTGAGGAGCATAGCTATATCTATGGTGAGGAGAAAGAATAAAGAATGCATGATGACGTCATTCACGTGCATATTAAGTAGCCATGCTGGGGAGGAGCCGGTTTGTCTCCGGCAGCGCTACATTTCAAAGATTAAAAGCAAACTAATAAAAGTTACACTACAAACCGACAGCTTTCGTTTTAGCTTGGTAAAACATCGCTATTAGCGGAGTAGCATGCTGTAGGCTAGTTGTGTAACTGTAGCTATTAGCAAAATAGCATGCTGCAGGCTAGTTGATTGAAACAGCGCGATTGGGCCGAGAGCAGCAGACGTTAGCTACATTGTGTCGGGTTGGCTCCGTGGAATGGATGAGTACACTGGAGGTTTGTTACAGAGGTGATGTAGCAGCATGTTTGCAGCTTAAAATGATCCCAAACTTTCTGTCGTTTTCTCTCGCCTGTCTCTCCCTTTTAGACCCTCGCTATTCCCTGCGAAACCGCATGAAACATATTGAAACATAGAAAATAGTAAACCGATTAAAGCCATTTATTAAATGCTGAGGCTCTTACTACGCTGGCACATCATATGAGTAAATTATTTTATTTCTCACCTTACTTCCTGCTTTGCTCCCATCATAACTAAGGCCACTAGAGGCGGCCACTATAAATATAAATATGTGTCTATTGCTGCTTGAACAAATGACTTATGAGGCGTTATTTTCAGGGGAGGACAGTGTCACATCGTGGTCTTTCAGGCAGCAGCACTGAGATTGGAAAGTGGCTGATGTTATAGTGGCATGTGTTGATTCTGAATGGAATGTCATAGATTGGGTTTTGGTCAAATCTCTGCAGCCCAGAGGATAATAGACCAGACCAAAATGTGATCAACCAGAAGAGAGAGACCAGCAACAGTAGTGATGTTTCCATCTAATTGTTGACTTTAGTGGGAGTTTGATGGCTCAGACAATGTCCGGGAGTGGACTGGGGGAGGCACATAGCCCACATCCTTTTAGCAGTGTGTATGTGAATGTGTCCTGGGCCACACTGAAGAAGAGCTTACTTCGACTGACTTCTGCGTGGGAAATGGGTAGGCTACTCATTTTGTGTGCTGCGCAACAACAGGCTAAATGGATTTTTGCATTGAATGGGTACACATGAAATCGCTTCTGATTTCCATTTGGACCCAAATGCTACATCTACACTGCTACGTTTTGGTTTAAACACTAATATATTTGTTGCGTTTCGCCTGGCATCCTTCCGAGCCCCTAAAACTTTAACATTTGGAAACACTGCAGCACCGTTGTGGTTTAAAAACTCCATGGTTTGCTTTGTAGTCTAGGCGGGCACAAAGCGGAGACCTTTGGACTACACGACACCCGTCAGTCAGTCTTATCGGTGAGGTAGCTTATATACCTTTCAGTAACAGTTCCACCTCGTCTTTACTCCAAGATAATAACTCCCTGCTCTTACTTTTTGGGGAATGCTGTTCTACAGCATTCCACCTATTATTATCCTGTTCTTTATTGGGGATGCTGTTTTGCAGCATTCCACCTATTATTAATAGTGGGAATGCTGTTCAACAGCATTCCAACTATTATTATTCGGTTCTTTATATACTTCTTATTATTCCGTGCGTTTTTGGCTCTCCATTAACTTCTGCATACTTTCCAGCTATTTAAACCATTCAACTTTTCAAATGTTCAGCTCTTTCCGGATAAACTCGATGGGACTTCTTCAACTTTCTTTCTACTATTTATACTTATTTAAATTTTAAGCTTTTTAACACTTTTTTTTAACATTGAAGTGAATGAGAGCAGCCTTCAACTCCTTAAAATCTTCTTCCGCTCCCAAAATTTTCAGCTCCTTCATACTTTCACCTACAGACATTCACAAAATATTCAGCTATCAGGCTATGGCTTTTCAGTTTGATACCTTTTACAGTTTTTGTGAAAAAGCTGTTTAAGTTTAGTGATCTTTTCAGGAAATTTTATCGATTAAACAGAGTGTGTATTGCGCTGCTTAGAGTGATGATGTCATCATCCAGAGTGTGAAGCTTCGATAAAATTATCTTAGTTCCTTCTCTAAAAACTGCTCTCACGCCCACAATATCTACTTGTCATACGCAATTCATACATCAAAACGTAGGTATTTTTGTCTAGTTTCAGAATATCTGCTCAGTTTCGTGATACGCCTTTTACTTTTGGCTGGTTGAGCTTCCAAATGACAAGAGTAACACAACTCCCTCTATTCACTCTCCTGTATAACTTTCTTTTGCATTTCCCAGCGAGAGCGCACAGCAAACCACTTTTGAAATCGCTGATATGCCCACATTTCTAAGTTTATCAACATAAATTTTATACCGATACGTTCACAAAGGCCTTGTGGTGCTCAGGATCACGTCATTTGACTGATAGCAGTTATAGTTTTTCCAGTCCGAGGCTTTGTTTGAGAGCTTGCTCTCAGTGTCTGAATTGCTGCGGTGTGCTACAGGAGACATATTAAGACCAGGTGCTATCGTTACCAGATCAAAGAGATGTTTATAAACATGGCCCAGGCCCTTAGTAACCATGACAACCCTTTCACAGACAGTCTACTGATTACTCCAGGCTTGCTGTAGGAGTCAACTAACTAGACTAACTATGATCATCAGTCTATATCATTTGCGTTCCACTTCTGTCTGTCTGTCTGTCCGTCTGTCTGTCTCCTTATCTGTCTGTGTCTCCCTCCCTCCCTCTGTCTGTATCCCACCCTCCTGTCTCCCTCTCTCTTTCTCTATGCCTCCCTCCCTCCTTTCTCTTTTTTGTCTTCCTCCCTCCTCTTTTCCCCTCCTTCCTTCCTTCAGTCTTCCTCCCTCCTTCTCTCCCTCCCCCTTTCTCTCTCTCCCTCCCTCCATCCTTCTCAATTTCTCTCTATCACTCCTCTCTCTCTCTCTCTCTCTCTCTCTCCCTCCCTCCTTTCCTCTCCTCTCCTCCTCCTCTCCCTTCTGTCTCTCCTTCCAGGGTCATTTTGTGATTTGTGATTTCATCCATGTAGATAGCCCGTTTCTTTTCAGCCAATATATCCACCTCTCAGCTCTTTAGGGTCATGCTTGTTTGTTCTCACTCAATGGATATGGCTGATAATAATTAAAGTCTTTAAACTTTCAGCCTTTTTAGTCAATTTTAGTCAAAGTTGCTCTCTTTTCTCCAATGTTTCTATTTTTCCTCTCTTTTTTCCTCTTCTTTTCCCCTCTCTTTCCTTCTCTCTTTATTCTCTTTCTCTCTTCTCTCATCTCCTCTCTTCTCTCATGCTCTTCTTTCTTCTCTATTTCTCTCCTCCTCTTTCCTCTCTTTGTTCTTGTTCAGCCTGATTCTTTGCACCTAATATATTTCCACATCTCATCTCAGCTAGATTTGATGCTTTTTCGTTCTATGCAGTGTATATGTCTGATAAAGTATTTCTTCTTTCAACCTTTTTCTAGTCAATTTATTTGAACTTCCACTTTTGACAATATTACAGTTTAGCTTCCAGCTTTTCTAGAAATGTATTTCAGTTCTTACCTTTTGAGGTAATGCAGTTAAGCTTCCTTCTCTGACAATTTTCCAGATTATTCAGCAGTGTGAGTTGCAATGCGTTTGGGCTTTAAGATTTTTTTCATACAATTTGTTTCATATTTCTGCATATGTGAGTCATTATCAGTTAGAAAATCTACTCAGACCTCACAATGTTCTACATATTTTGTTAATTTTCAACTTTTAAAGCCAACAGTTCAGTTTAGCTTCAACTTTTAACTTTTTAATAAAATTCTTACTTATTAAAGCGATTTCCGCTTTTCTTCTCTCACTACTTCAACTTCTTCTTACGGTTTAAGCTATTCAACCAGTTTAGCTTTAGCAATTCAGCTATCCAGCATTCCACGCTTTTCTATAGATGCATTTTCCTAGTTACCATTGTTGTTCTTTCTCAAAGGATTTTCTGTATTTATTAACTCCATCCATGATTTTCAACTGCAGGTAGCGTCAGACAATCTTCCTGTTTACCGACGCGCCCATGCGGTGTGTGTCAATGGTCATGTGATATATGTTGTCAGGGCGTGTTAATATGGACGCAGATTAGTTCTGCTACAGGGGAGCTAAAACTGTGGGGACGGAGATCACTTTTTGTCTTAAAACAGCTAAAATGAAAGGTAGCAGTGTAGATGTAGCCATAGTCAGTAGAATGGATACACAACATGATCTGACATAATGAAGCAGAAACTGAAGTAAAAGCCTGCTAATGAGCAGATGTTCATCCTTTACCCACCATGGTGGAGCTGAATGTCCTGTATGTTGCTATTCATGGTGACTGAACATTTAAAACTGTACATGGTCCCTTTTAAATGGATATGTCACTGCTGATGCTCATCCCTCTACTCAGCAATACACCTCTGTTTTAATTGATAAAATTTCTTGAATGATCACTAAACAAACAGCTCTTTAACAAAACTGTTAAAGATATCAAACTGAAAGTATGATAGCTTATTTGTGAAATTTTAAAAGTTTGTTTGGCGTCTGTAGGTGAAAGTATGAAGAAGCTGAAAATTTTGGACGGAAGAAGATTTTAGGGGTTGAAGGCTCATTCACTTTAATGTTAAAAAAGTGTTAAAAGCTTAGAATGAACAGCTGAATTGCTAAAGCTAAGTTGGATGAATGCTAAATACGTAAAAAAGAAGATGAAGTAGTGAAAATAGTTGAAAAAGAAATAGAATGGTTTTAATTAACTTGAATTTTTATATCATTCACTAATGTACAAAGATGTGAATAATTCAAGTTTTTTCTGAAAGAAACATGCTAAAACTAAACTGGATTGCTGGTTAAAATGTGTAGAAAAAAGGTGAAGTTGTCAGACAGAGGACAGACGGAGAGAGAGAGGAAAAGAGAGGACAGAGAAAGAGGAAAGAACAGAAAAGAAAGAGAAAGAGGACAGAGAGAGAACAGAAAGAAAGAGGGACAGAGAAAGAAAGAAGAGGGACAGAAAGAGGAAGAGGGCGAGAGGGACAGAAGAGGAAAGAAAGAAGTGGAAAGAAAGAGAGGGACTGAGAGAAAGAAAGAGGGACAGAGGAGGAGAGGGACAGAAAAGAGGAAAGAAAGAAAGTGGAAAGAGAAAGAAGAAAGAGAGGGACAGAGAAAGAAGAAGAAGGGAAGAAAGAGGACAGAGAGAGGGCAGAAGAGGAAAGAGAGACAGGAGGCGAGAGAGAGGCGAAAGAGGGAAGAGGGAAAGAAAGAAGAGGAAGAAGAGAGGAAGAAGAAAGAGAGAGAGGACAGGGGACGGTGAAAGAGAGACGAGAGGAGAGGCGAAGAAGAGGAAAGGAGACAGAAAGAGGGACAGAAAAGAAGAACAGAGAGAACGAAGGAAGAGAAGAAAGAGGCGAGAGGGGAAGAAGAGTAGAAGGACAGAAAAGGAAGGAGGGGAAAGGCGAAAGAAGACAGAAAGGCAGAGGACAGACAGACAGACAGAGACCAGGACAGAGAACAGAGACAGGACAGACAGACAACAACCACCAAGCCAGAGAATAAACAGAGAAAAGAGACGACAGCAGAAGTGGAAGGCAACAGATCTAGACTACTGTTCATATTACTGCCTGTAGTATCTGTATAATACTATTCATATTACTGCTGTAGTATCTGTATAACTACATTCATTTACTGCCTGTAGTATCTGTATACTACGTTCCTGTTCAGCATCTGTATCATACTGTTCATATTACTGCTGTAGTATCTGTATACACTGTTCATATTACTGCTCCTAGTATCTGTATACTACTGTTCTATCTGTATTGGTGTGTTGTGAAGTGTTGTCATGACTGGAGTGATGTTTATAAACATGCTTGTGTTGTAATCAAGTTGATGAGCCCCTGCTGAATCTGTCACTGTGCTTTCCCCGCTATTCAGATCTAGAAGGCTACTCAAACAAAATACGATATAAATGATAGACTATCGTCAAATGGCTCATCCTACACCACATGTGATGAGATTTGGTAAAATGTTGGTCATACGTATTTCAAAAGTGGTTAGTTCATGTTTTGCTGGTATTAGGAGTTTTAACGGTGCAATGAAAGATATGTCTTGTATTTTGGAAGCTCAACCGCCAAAGTAAAAGGTGTATCACAAACTAGTTGGTGAGACTAGACATACAGTTTTGTGTATAATTGTGTATGACAGTAGATATGTGTGAGGTGAGAACAATTTATTGAGAAGGACAAAGATAATTTTTTCGAACTTCACCCTCTAGCTATACATCATCCACTCTAACTCAAATACACTTGTTTAATTGATAAAATTTCACTGAAATGATCACTAAACTTAAACAGCTTTTTAACAAAACTGTTAAAGATATCAAACTGAAAAGATATATGATAGTGAATATTTTGTGAACATTTTAAAGTTTGTTTGGGTCTGTAGGTGAAAGAGGTAGAAGGAATAAAATTTTGGGGCGGAAGAAGATTTTAAGGAGTTGAGGCTGCTCTCATTCACTTTAATGTTAAAAAGTGTTAAAAACTTAACATTTTAAAAGTATAAATAGTAGAAAGTTGAAGGAAAGTCCATCATTAGCTGAAAGAGCTGAATATTTGAAAAGTTGAATGGTTTAAATAGGTAAAGTATAGCAGAAGTTACAGACAAAATGATAGAGGAAGAAAAATAAAGAACCGAACTGAAATGCATTTCCTGCAGAAAATGCGTGGGAATGCTGAATAGCTGAATTACTAAAGCTAACTGGATGAATAGAAATCTGTAAGAAGAAGTTGAATGGTGAGAATAGTTGGTGATGTTAAAAGTTCAAAGTTGGCTAAACTGTATTGTTGGCTATAAAGTTTAAGCTGAAAAATGACAAATATGTAGCTTGTAGGGTCTTTAGCTGAAGCTGAAGAGAGTTGAAAAAGTGGAAGTTGGTTCAATAAGTTAATTTTTGAAAGTTGAAGAACCCCTATTTTTTTTTTGCTTGGGCGGGTTGTTTCAGGGGTTTTGCCTTTTTTGTGGCAAGGAGGGGGGTGGAGAGGAAGGGAGAGGGAAGGAAGGTGAGAGAGAGAGGGAGGAGAGAGGGAGGAGAAAGGATGGAGAGAGAGAGGAAAGAGAGAGAGAGGGACAGGAGAGAGAGGAAAGGGGATGAGAGAGAGAGGAAAGGAGAGAGAGAGAGAGAGAGAGAAGGGGAGAGGAGGGGAAAGAGAGAGAGAGGAGAGAGAGAGAGAGAGAGAGGAGAGGGAGGAGAAGGTAGAGAGAGGAGAGAAGGAGATTTTTATTTGATTTTTAAAAGGAACTTTATTTAATCAATGTTCCCTCCTGTTATTTACAACAACAAAACTGTTCAACAGGCCAATAAAATACATACAGACATAAACACTCAACTACATGAGCATCAGCTCCTGAGGGAGAGGAGCTGGTCTCCTTCCTACAGCCCTACCATCCCCTGGGCCCCAGATCACCCTGAACTCCTCCACATCCTTCATCTCTGCATAATAATTAAAATCAATCCTGATTCTGGCTTTCACCATCCAGACAAACAGGAGATTTACATTAACATCCAACAGAGTCATCCACCTTCCTCTTCCTACTCACATACACTGCCATCTTTGATTGTGCCGGATGAAATTCAACAACTGACATTTATATTTAGCAATTTTACTGTACCTGAACTAAGGATGAACATGTTTTTAGAAAGACCTCCCCTACCTTACTGAACAGCTTACTCAGCAGTAAGAACAATAGAGGCAGGCACACACTCACAGTAACAATGAAACACAGTTTCTGTCTCATCACAGTAGGGACATTTATCACTAGCACCAGGACTAATTACAGACACGAACTTATTGACTGCCCACTATCCCGTGTAGCACTCTCCACTGAAGGTCAGCTACTCTCTTTGTTAGCGGGGGCTTATATAAACTCTCCTCCCATGGGCTGGACATCAGCCGCCCAACTCAAATGCCCTGCAGCACGGTGTATCAACCCGTTGGTGGAGCTTACTTTTATTTAAGCACAGCACCATCAGTTTATAAAACCCTTCCCTTTCACCTCCTTCATGTCTAAAATGCAGTGCTTTACATTTAAAAACGACCAACATAGTTATCCAGACATGGGACAGACACATAAATCAGGGGAAGGAGTCCTCAGTCTGAGGGTGTGGTCAGACCACCAGTATATTGCTCCAACATTGATGGATTCATGTCCGGACAGTTTGTGCTTCCAGTAGTCCAACAGTTTGGTGATGATCCTGGCGGATCCTCACCCCAGAACAACTGCCAAAGCAGCAGCATTGTCTAGTTTATGTCCTGTGATGTCCACCCACCGTCCCCAGGGTGAGCACCCGTGCTCTGCAGAAGCGTGTCCGTGATGGCTGAACCAGCCCAGCAGGGGGTAATCCAGCGGGTCCCGTAGACCACCGGCTCCTGCAGCAGCCAGTGTAGGGAGTCTCCTTGCAGCCCGTCTCTCCTTGACCACCAGCTTCCACCGGTGAACAAGCCTCGATAGAAAGGAGGTAAAACTGGACACTCAGCTTCCTGCAAGCGTCCATCAGGAACAGTGGATCCGTTAATCTAAAACCTTTAAAACTGTTCAGCACCCAGTGGGCCAGGGTCTCCAGACCAGGTCCCTTAGGGCCATAGAGAGCAACCTCTGGAGGAACTGCAGGCCGGAAAGCAGCGCCCCTGCTGTCCAAATGTACCAGTCCTTGTCCTCCCCTTCTTCCAGTGGAAGGAACAGAACAGACTGGGAATCCAGTGCAGCTTGTCCCAAAAGAAATGAACTAAAACAGCTTGAATTTTAGCAAGCAAATTAGAGGAGTCCACACAAGACAGTTTATGCCACAGAGAGGAAGCCAGCAGTTGTTGATAACCAGAGTCCTCCCTCTGTAGGACATGCTTCGGTAGAGCCACTTCCATTTCTTTAACCGCCTTCTATCTTCTCAGAAGCATTATCCCAGTTTTTTCCAACACAGTCCTCACCCAAAAACACTCCCAAATACTTTATCCCTCCTTTCTTCCATGTTAGCCCTCCTGGGAGAGATAGAGTGCCCTGCAACCCAGCCCCACCACCACCTTCCTCTTAGCCCAATTAAGCGCCTTGGCCCAGAGAGATGTGATTAAAACACTCACATTCGCTACCAAAGTATTGATATCTGCTTGTTTATTTAAAACAATCAGCGACATAGGTCAGCATAAGCTGAAAGTTTAACAGCTGAAGCACACCCAGAAATAGACACCCAAAAGTTCATTTCCTGAGCTTATGAAGCAGAGCTCAATGCGCCAGGAATAAAGCATCCCGACCAAGAGAGCATCCCTGCGGACCCTCTCTGCACATTAAAGGTGCAGCCAAACCACCATTAACCTTCAATATACTACTGCAATGTCACGGTACAGTACCCGAATCTTTAGCTATGAAGCCTGGGCTGAAACCAAAGCATTGGTGTGTGCCACAAGGTACTGATGTTCCAACCCGGTCAAAGCCTTTTCCTGGTCTATGGGAAATAAGACCAAGTATCCATACCAGTGAGCTAGAGGCGTCCAAAACATGCCCGAGACTAGAGTGATATTATCACTCATTAACCTACCGGGCACACAGTAGGTCTGGGTCGATATGAACCACTTCACTCATCACCTCGGAGCCGAGGCAGCAGAGCCTTGGACGGGATCTTGTAGTCCCCACACAGCAGAGAAACAGGTCTCCAGTTCTTTATCTCCTGCAGATCTCCCTTCTTCGGCAGCAGGGGTGATGACTGCCCCTTCTGCAGCTCAGCCGGCAGGCGTCCTCTACTCAGGCTGTCCCTAGAACACCTCCAGCAGATCCCTCTCCAACCACGGGCCAGAAGGTCTTATAAGAAATCCACAGGCAGCCCGTCGATGCCTGGAGTGCCTTCCGTTCCCCAGGCTCATCAGAGCCACATGCCTTCGTTCAGGGACAGATGGTGGGTCCAGCACCGTGTTGTTATCAGCTCCCACCTGAGGGAAGGCCATGCATTAGAAAGGGCAGCTGACATCAAGTGTCTTCCACATACTCCTCTCAGACAGGTCTTTGTAAAAGCGATGTGGCATACCTCCCTGATCTCAAGCGTCCCCGGTGATGCGTACCTCCATCTTGCAGAGGCTTGAAAGGGAGTGGATGATCTTTCTCTGCCAGTTCTTTCCCGCTCCAGACCAAGAAGGACTGTGAGGGACATCCATCTGGGGAGGCGTTCATGAAGCGGCAGCCCGGACCAGAGCCCCCTGTGCTGTGATGCCCAACAGGTTGGCTAAAAGCAGCCTTTTTGACTTTAAAGCTTCAACATACCCTTGATTTCCTGTGGATCCACCGCCAACTCCACCTTAACTCCACTACTTCTATCTCAGGTGCAGAGAGACCTGGTAGTAATGCTAGTGACATTGCCGGGTATATTGCTGACAAAAGTTTCACCTGAACCTTCCAATATCCCACCACTGCTTTTAGCGATGGGAAACTGGACTTTTGGCTCTGGGTGTACACCCACACTACGCCAAACCCCTCTTTAAAAGGTTATAATTTAAAGTCCAGTATTAAAGTGCCAATATAAACATTGCAATTTTACATTTGAATATAAACAAAGCACTGGACAAGACAATGGTCACTAAAACCAACAGGAGTATTACACACCTTTAAAACTTACCAAAATGAATTGTTTAAAACAATAAAACCACAATCACAGCCCTGGCCAAAGCAACATGTTGTCTCTGGGTGACTCAGGTGTCACTGCCTGGCGTTCAGGTTGAAGAAACCATCTCCACACATCCTTCAGCTCACAGCCCTTGGCATACTCCATCAGCGCCTGGAGTAGGGCTGAGGAGGCAGGATAGAGGCTCAAGGTGATTCTGGTCTAAAGATTGGGGTTCTTGTGCGGGGTTTAAGTCACCTCCAAAAGCAAAATCTGTGATACAGTGCAATCCTGAATGACATCACACAAAGGTTTAAAAAAGTCCGTTAGTTCTTGGCCAGAACTGGAGCATACATTTTATAAAAGCCAGGTTTACATTTCATGCACTGAACTGTGGTACATGATACCCACATGATCTCCCTCCACACTGGGAGCGGGGCCGAGAAGCCCACTTAGAGAAACACCCCGGCCCCCACTGTTGGAGCCTTATGGCTGAGAATAACCTCCCGGCACTGCTTCCTCCCTCACTCATTCTCCACATCACTGTGGGTCACTTGCAAAAATACTTATCAAGAGCTTTTGAGAACTCCATCAGTTTAAGAAGCTCTTTTTAACATAAAGCCTTGCTCCGGTAATGAACGCGATCAATTTTAGTTCCGCCATTAAAAAGGAAAAACAAAACAAAACACAGCAATGTATGTGGAGAACATATTACACCTAATCATAATTGATTTGAACAACTTTGGTGACCAGTTTCTTGAAGTGATAACCCTGTTTAGTGAACCTTCTGTATCTGTCGCAGGCCAGACCACAGACCTGATGAACCACAAAGGATCGGGAGAGCACTTTCGGTCTTAACGATCCCGCTGAATTTATTACCACAGGAACGAATTTTATCCAGAGGATAAGTAAGTTAACACCAGCAGGGATGCGGTCCACTCATTCCTCCTCATCAATCATCATCACTCGGATCATCGAAAGCGGCAGCGCGACTTGGTGCAGACCTTTAATGATCTTAAAATACCGGACGGATTTTCCGGCCAAAGTCGGCATCCGGCCGCATTAATAACCTCGATACGTATTTTTCCTGTCTGTTTATTATTGTCTGGTTTGTCGTTGGACTGGACGCAGCCTTCGTTTTCAACGTTTCCTCTTTTTTCGTTATTGTTTCGCAACACAATTGCGGTTTCACCGCATAATTTTACGGTCTGGAGTCAGCCGCGGGAACAGGTCTGGAAACTGAATGACGATCAGCGAACACGCCAATGCCAGGGACGGGGAGCGTCATGAGCTTCGCCAACCGCGCCAGGGACCGGGGGCGGATATCCGCGGGGACTTAGAACCCGGTAACCCGGCGCCAGTTATGAAACGGACAAATGACCCTCCATCAAAACACTTCATCGTATCGGCGGTTACAAACTAGCACCTCAGGAAACGCGTCAACTTTAAAACTGAGCGATTAAATTTAAGATCCGTAGCGTTATCCTTTAAAATCATGAAGACTTGTCTTCTGTGACACGATACGATGCCTAGGTTTGGTGATTTTACGCAATGAGGAACCATTTAATGGGGACATCAACTGTGGCGATACCAGCGACAATATTAAATCGTCAGTTTAATGAGCGGGCGTTTTGAAAGCGGTGATCCGTTAGCGGGCTTTCCCCGCCAATGAGAACCGGGGTGAAAGTATCCGGTCCACAACCTTTCTTTCCACCGAGGTGTCGAAGCCTTCACATCAATGGAGAAATCACCACGGGCCCTGTTCATACGGGCCGACGGCAATCAAACCCTACCTCGACAGCATGGCCCGGCTCTCCACTGAACAGCCACATGCGGAAATCTCCACCGCGTGTCGGTACGTTAACTCTAACGCGCTTGGCCGCCAGCCACGGGCATTATGACTGACAGCAAAACTACGGGCGGCCTCCGCAGCAGTGCCACAACCAAAATAAAGCACATGCGAGCCAAAATAAAGAGAAAGAGCAAGAGATGGGGCTCCGCGGACTCCTCTGCGCACTCCAGCGTCCGGCTCACAGGGGGAGAGAGAAGAGGGGGACAAGGAGAGGGATGGAGGAGGGACAGGAGAGAGAGCAGGGGAGGAGAAAGAGACAGGCAAGGGGATAGGGGGGAGGATGGAGAAAGGACGGAAATGCAGAAGAGTTGAAATAATTGAAGTGAAAAATTGGAATCGTTAAAGTTAACTTTAAAAGCTGAAAAATGACAAAATATGGCAGAACATTGTGGTAAGGTCTTTGGCTAACAGAGCTGAAGAATGGATTAAAGAAAAGATGAAGTGGTTTTAATAAAGTTAAAGAAAGTAAGAGAGGGAGGGAGGAGGAGGGATGGAGGAGAAGAGACAGAGGAGAGGGAGGGAGAGGCGGGATGAGAGGAGAGGGAGAAAAAGAGAGACAGGAGGGAGAGAGGGAGGAGAAGGCGGGATGAGAGAGAGGAGAGAGAGAGGAGAAAAAGGGAACAGGGGAGAGGGGAGGGAGAAGCGGGTCGAGAGAGAGGAGAGAGAGAGAGAAAAGAAAGAAGTGAGAGATGGATGGAGAAGGAGGGATGGAGAGGGACAGAGGGAGGAGAAGGAGGGATGGAGGGGACAGAGGAGAGAAAGAGACACAGGGAGAGAGAGAGAGAGAAGAAACAGAGATAGAGAGGGAGAAGGCGGGATTGAGAAGGAGAGAGAGAGAGAGACAGAGAGAGGGGGGAGGGATGGAGAGGGACAGAGAAAGGAGAAGGAGGATGGAGCAAACAAGATAGAGGGGGAGGAGAAGCGGGATGGAGAAGACAAGTAGGGATGGAGAAAAA
>NC_053125.1:3649113-3894113 GCF_010015445.1 Perca fluviatilis
GAATTGTCGATGTAGATCATTACAGTTGTGAGTAGGTTAGAAAAACTGATGGTGATTGTAAAGAAGACAACATAGCACCCTCCTTGGGGAGGATCTGTTGCAGATGTTATTATCAATGTTAATGACTAGCATTGAGAGCATAGTGGGAAAGCATTTTGTGATGTCATAAGGCAACATTACACGTAATTTTAAGATGCTGAAAGTTTATCACCTACTTACTATGTATACAATGCTTGTATGAACACCGTGAGAGTTTGGCAGTATGTGCAGAGAAAAACATATACCACGATGTCTTACAGGATTTTGCAAAAACTGCATATATTCATAATCCAGTAAAAGCAATGTATCCGTATTAGCCAATATGCTATATACTGATGGAATGGGGTTTCCACTGTCTTCATAACTGTCATATGTAGGACTGTGTGAGTGTGTTTTTATAAAATAAAAAGAGGCAGCGCCTTAGCTCTAATGTGTGTTCCCTTGTGTTTTAAGTTGAATCATGGAAGGTTATACACAAAATATACTATGATCCGACCAACCCAGGAGGTTGGGAGGTGTACAAAGACTCCGTGATTCCGTCAAAAGAATGTGTACGCGATTGTCTCCACTATCCCCACCAGTTAAAAGTTTCTGCTGAGGCAGGGATGCATATACACTGCACCCGCATGCGTGAAACACTTCAAGAAGACAGAGTGATTGTTAATGGTGTTGTCGATAAGCAATTTCAGGCTGATTTAGACAGAGTATGTATGAATATTCAGCGAGGAAGCGATAATGGTACGGTATTTATTGACATGTATTGATGTGTTTTCCAGATGTGCCTGGGTAATATGTCTTTAAAAACAAATGTCGGAGGGCCCGCACGTGACAAGTGCCTTTAAGGAAATATTGGAGACAAAGGCCAATATACCCCAGAAGCCTCAAACAGACTCTGGAAAAGGATTTTTATAATAAGGTTTTTCAAAAATTGATGACCACAATATAAAATTCACCACTTACCACAGCGAGAGCGAGAACAAAGCGAAGGTGTTGTTGAAGGCGTTTCAAGTAGGACTTTCAAAGCCAGAATGTTGGAGATATTTAGCTTGAGCTGTTAACTTCGCGCCCGCTATATTGAGTTAGTACAAGATATGGTTGCTGCTTACAACTCACCATACCATAGGTCAATAAAAAATATGGCACCGTCCTCCATTATGTAAGACAATGAGAAAACTGTGCTTAACACACACGTAACAAGCTGAAACCACATGGAACAGTTACGCTGGTTAAATTCCAGATGTCGGGGACACCCGTTAGGATATCAAAAGCACAGAGGCGTTTTTACGTAAAAGAGTTGAGAGACAAGGCGTTTACTGAATGGGTTTTACAATATCAAAAGCGTATAGAGTAGAACTCCTCCTGTTTATATACTAAGAAGACAATGAGTGGGGAGCCGGTGACAGGAATAACCTTTAGAGCGAGTTACAGTCTGTAATGGTGTAGAAAAAACAAAGTGTTTAAAATTGAGAAAGTGCTGGCTCGAAGAAAACAGGACGTAAAAGCTTGTACTTGTGAAAGGTTTAGGATGAGCCCCAGAAATTCAATTCATGGCTCTCTGAAAAGACGCATAGTTGATGTAGGATAAAAGCGCTGTACCAGTCTTGAATATTAGTCACTTGTGTTTTGTTAGTGAAAGGTATTGGAGCTATGAATAAGAGCGGATTTTTATTACGCTGCTAGTAATGCCTCACAATTAGTTTATCAAATGAGGATTTGGCAATTCCAAGAACAAAACTGGCGTAAACCACTCATATTTACAAGAGCAGTATGAAGTTGGTCTTATTGAAATTCAATACAGGGGTCTGGAATAGTTTCACTGAGAAATGATGCCAAGGTTGATTTCATCGACACGAAACGAAAATGTTCAACAAGCTAAGGCTAACAGTTGGTTCTTATAATACGATCGACAGCATTGTTAAAGAATATAATATGAAATGTGTGCTTACTAACCCCGCCTAGCCCACATAACTATGACCACACAATCCTATCACTAATAAGATTCTTTTTCCACGGGGAGACCGGTTGGAATATTGTGTGTTTAAAGACGTCTAGCGAAATTCTTGGGGTTCATTCCAGACTCTGTGTTCGAAATTCACATTGGCCCTCATTTAAAATGTGCAGCTCCACCGGCAGACATTCATGGGGAGTACGTTATAATATATTTATTTATAGTGACATTGTGGACTACCAGCCTAGTCGGTGATAGTCATGTACCCTACTCCGTTTGTATAAATATCTCTGATGAAGAGCAAACGTATGCCCACTCTAAGTTACGACGAGTCCTCACTACACATCGTTGGCTTACGCTCAGTATTACTGATATTCAAATAGAACTTCTGAGAGACGATCCAGAACCAACACATCCCCTTTCTCATACGGAAAAGTAATTGTCAAACTACATTTTAGACCTGTGAAACAGCATTGAAATGATGAGGAAACGTACACATCCGATGATGGAAGATATATGCACTATTACATGAATCAAGCTGGTGGAAGTTGCCGGGATTCATAGGCTCCAGCCACACAATACTGTGGACATGGATTAGAGGGATATTCAGAAATTTATTTGAATGAGCTGTCCCCCCTTTAAAAAGGGGTTTAATATAGCCAAACCTCATCTGAAAACAGCCGCAAGTGGTTTTATTGGTGATGTTGTGCGTAATGTCAGGAATGCCGTGGCATCAGACCAGGGAAATGGAGCTAATGGTGTACAGGCACAAAGCATTAAAAAGAGCCCCACCAGGATGTGGACGTAACCGGTTGTGAACAAAAAGCATAAAAACGCACACCAAAACGCGAAGGGTTGTCAAAAGAAGGCATCTGTCAGCAGAGCGTGGGAGCTCGAACCGTGCTCTCTGGCCCTGACCAAAGACATATTTTAATTTTACAGAATCAATCCTAGGCGTTTATTCGTAATCAGTCCGAAGAGTGTGTGAAGACAGAATTGGATCTGTTTACAGTACCGTACACACACCTCGAAAAATCAACATTTGTAGAAATCCCCCAATGTCAGAACTAGAGACGCCGGTCCTATTGAATTTTTCATTTAGGTTACCGGAGAGGATTATCTAGACCTTAACGATTCATACTTGTATACCGTGTAAGGATTACAAACCCTGATGGCACATTGTTAGTTAGGGCTTAGCTGAGTGTAGGTTTTATAAACTATCCTGGATGCAGTCTTTTTTCACAAGTAGATATAATGTTGGGTGATAGACTGATCACACAGTCTTCAAATACGTATCCTTATAGAGCCCGTTATAGAATGTCTTCTGAATTATGGAGAGGACCCGTTAGCTACCATAATTTAGCACAGGGCTATTTTGTAAGGACACAGCTGGCAAAAGGATGAGACATCTATCACGAGGCGATAATGAGGGGTTAGCACAAAGGGGTGAATACACATCCGAAAAGCCATATTGTGGAATTAACACCATACATGCAGATTTGTTTTCAAGAAAACTATTGCTAAATGGTGTTGACATGTCTTTGAAATTCATCCGGTCAAAGAGCGACTTTGTACTAATGACCCCTGGGAATGTCAGTTCATTAGTGTGAAAATAATGTCTGCTAGTCTATTTGTCAAGAAAATAACAGTTGCACCAACTGTTAGACTAGCTCATAAGTCGTGCCTACAGCATACTAATGCAAAATTATGCTATTGACAGGTATCTCATAAAACCTTCTCAATACCTACAGGCGCACCGTGTTTGCAACCAAGAAAACCTGTTCATAGGACGGATTCCTAAATTTGTAGTCATAGCTTTACGTAGATAATGAAGCATACACAGGATCGTATGCCCGTAACCCCTTTAATTTTTGGAAACTATAATACAGAATTTATTAGCCTTTATGCAGATGGACAGCCTCACCCAGCCCGTCCTTTTCAGCGCTTTTTCAAAGGACAATAATATGCGGGAATATTATCAGCTGATTGAATCAACAGGGCCATTTAAAGACCGGTCACTAGCCATAGCTACGATCTGATTTTGGGTCTGGTTATACGCTATTTTGTTTTTAATTTTGGAACCCAACGATTGGGGGTCAGGAAGCGTTCACTGATTAGACGGCTAGCGTTAAGCTTGCGAAGTCGATTCAGAAACCCTTCAGGGACTGTGATATATCTGCTATTCCGTTTTGATTCTGTAATGAAATATCTAACAGAAGGCAAGTCCTATTGGATCATTACTAAAGATGAATCACGATAGAACTCACTAGCGTACTCAAGAAAGAATGAATAGAGACACAAATTTCTTAGGAAGTAATGCCATGTGATCATCTCCCAAAAACCGTGGTTTTGTAAATTACCCGCTATGTTAGTTGTAAATACACACCCAGTAATATGCCGGTGAACACTGGCTAGGTATTTACATTACAGAGCGAAAGCATGGTTTGTTCTTTGATAGCTTTGGACATCCACCTACCTTTTTTCCTCAAGAATTAGCAATTTCCTCTTAAAAACAAGTAGTGGAGATGTGCCATTCAACAAAACAGGTTCAAAAATAATTATTCTACAACATGTGGACAGCACTGTGTTTTTTTTTTTATGTCACATTCAGAAAAAGATTCCTTACAAAAGTATTGAGCATGTATGGGGCCAATCTTGGCATGCAACAATACAATGGTTAGTCATTGTTGTTAGCAGAATACATCAAGATGTGTGTGTCATGATCAGAAATTTAAATGTGTACAATGTTCATGCATACCTATAGGTAAAAAAAATTGTGTAAAAATGGTGTAATGATGTTTTTTTTCAAAAAATAAAAAGATGTGGAATATACATGTCTTATAGATGTCTCAATTTTTGCATTCCTTTTTATTTTAAAACAAATTATACAGGAAAATGCATTCAATAGATAAAATTAATGTAAAAACATTCTTTTAATGTCACAGGTTTTACATACAACACAGCATTTTCATATGCTTGAAGAAATTACCCACTCAATGGAAAAAAATTTAATAAAAAATATAAAATGTATGTCACAAGTTAACATACACACAGCATTTTCACATAGTTGAATAAAGAAAACACCTGAATAGAAAAATAATAAAAACAGATTTAAAATAAAAAGAAATTTATGTAAAAACACATTCATTTAATGTCACCAGTTTACATTCAACACTGACTTTTTCACATAGTTGAATAAAGAAACACACCTCAATAGAAAACACATCTCAATAGAAAATAATAATAAAAATAGGTTTAAAAGTAAAATATAAAAAATTTGTGTAATAATAAAAATAATAAAAATAGGTTTAAAAAAAGTAGAATATAAAAATTAGTGTAATAATAGAAAGATTAAAAACTAGCTAACGAGTCTTAGTAATGGATGGTGTAATACTAAAAGGTTCTAGAATTACTAGTTGCAGCGTAAATCAGATGCCGTTTGTGTATTAAATACAGGGGCCATTCTTAATGCTCTAGGAGTGTGTGGGGATCGTAAAAGCCATCATAGGCGTTTGTGTATTACTTCAGATGATGTATCCGTTTTAAAAGCCTCAATAGAAGGGACGGGTACCCTTGTGTTTGGGATTACGGATATTGGCACATTAAGCTAGCTAGCGTTTTTAAATATGTTTCCACCCTTTTGGTCTAGAAGCGGTCTGCAACATTATTATGGGCTGTGACACTTTTCAGCAAGGATCATAGAGATGACTACCTGGCACATTCTTATTTCCAACAACTATTTCCCCTTGATCTGTCCAAGATATCTGGTCATTGTTATTACCGGGATAATGAAGCCAATATGTATTCCGCATTTCTTTTGTTTCTTATAGGCATATGTTTCAACACTTCTGTTTTAACATATTTTTCTTCTTCATCTTTTGAATCCTTTGAATCAACTTCAGGCATTGATAATGTAATCACCGCGTTTCTGCGTTCACCCTGTTTATCATGACCAAGGTACCTCTGTAGAATACTTGAATATCTTTTAGCTTTTCATATACATCAATGTCCTGCTGTTTCAATATATCACTCACGTAGCTCGGTCCAATTCACTTTGTACAGACTGTCGCATGAAGATACATTTGAGGAGTCCGATGTTTGAGGATGCTGTAATGCTGCTAATTGATTTTTGGGGACAAAACATTTTCTGAGTGTGTTCCATCTCAACTCCTGTTGATAAGACTTCCTATGAATAGGATAGCAGCCCCAGTAGAGGCAGTAGAAACCCTCCTGTTTGATTGATTGTCTTTTTTTTTTTAAATGTTTAACTTTTTATCAGCTATCAGTCTAATAACTTTCTTCTTTTTCTTTAACAGCTTGTACTGAATATTAGACAACGGTATGTGAGCCTTGTAAGACATTCAAAGATATTTCACAAAGGGCATTAATAAAGTCTGGACTAAGCGTTGCTCACAATGACACCTACGCTCTTTCGAGGTGATGCCTTATGTAGCATGTCTAACAATGTAAAATTCCTCTCCATTCGGTTTTGACATTATTACACCTTTTTTCTAGGAGCATTATACAACCTGCTGTAGGGGATATCAGGCGGTTCTGAGTCTTAAAATATCGGGGGTTGTGGTTTTATAATCTATCAATAGATAGCCAAAGGTGTAACTAGTTGCGTCGTTAAAGCCTCATAAAAATATTTACTATTAACGGGGAACATTTGGCGTGCCAGTAAAGCTTATCTGATGTTGATCTCTAGCATTTTTGAAAATAATCATATAGTTTGTATTCAAACTGATTGTGCGACTAGCTTTACCTTGAATAAACAGATTCTGCACTAGATATATACAACTAAGGCGGTCTATGATGGACATACTGGGTGAAACTTTTTGAACTTCAAATTATCACTAGCTTGATTCATTAAATGCGTCTATAATGAAGCAGAATTATTTATTCTTAGTAGTAGGCAAGAGTGTTTTGGGGGTCATTGAGCAGTTCAGGAGACCTTGTACAAAGGTTATATTCACCGTTTTAAGCAATTGATCGTATATTGGTTGCCAGCATGAATAGATGTATACAATGTTATTGATTTTTTGTGAAATAGCATACGACATGTTTTTCAATAATGTCTTTGACAAAGTATGTTTTCCACAATTAGAGGGAACCACTGATAACAAGGCTGAAAGATGTGTTAAGCCTACCATCAAATCCTAGAAACATCCCTAGTAGCCATAAAGGTACAGTTGTATATAGTCTTGAACGCAGCGTCGTTTATTGTAAAAGCGACCTGTAGCTCTCCTGGTGAGTGTGTGTGTTTTTGAGATGGAACTGTTTTTGTCGCGATGTTATTGTGAAGGCCGTTGTGGTCAGATGGTTAGGAGGCTACTGCTGCTTGGTCACAAAGTTGAACAAGACCAATTAGCGATTCATGTGTAACCACTTTGGCATTTGTGGCATTGAGGGTTACACCCTTGCATTTAACCTGTGTATTGTCCTTGGCGGTCCTATAAGCATAGCATTTAGGACCCCGGAAGCTAAACTCAGTTATATAATCTTCGGTAGGAGCCCCACAGACTTGGGGCTATTTAGTTCATCCGTTAAATGCGCCAAGGTAAGGACCTAGAGGTGGGATCACTGCACCGTCTCTGCTTGTGAACAGGAATGCTGTCGGAGTGTCAACATATAAAAGTGACGTTCCTACAGGTTTATCCACCAAATCATATAGCTCCATCACGAGGCATAGGCTGTGGTCATGGCCCTATAAAAGCATTCACATCTTTTACTCTGGATGCGACCCCTCTGTGTATACGCCATTGGACAATCCGCAGTACTTCTGGTGAGATGAATGAGAACTGGCGAACATCAAAGAGTAATAAGCTGAACATGAGCTGTGTGGCCGGGATGGTTAGGTTATGAAGCTCAGCAGTAGTCATGTTGCTACGCATGGCAAATTTGCCCAAAGACTATTCAGAAGCAATTTATTTGTATGCCTGACAGCTTTGTTAAAAACATATCTTGGTCGGATCAAGGCCGAATGCCACCGTGTGCATAATAGTCATCTATAGTACTTTTTGTTTTAGTCTTCCTTTTGATATGCCCAGGGTATCCTGAAGCTTCTTGCTACGTTTAAGAAATGTTTTAACATAGAGGCTTTAAAAGCTGATCAGTTTTTTTCTAGGAAATGCCAAACTTCAGCAATGGAAACAATCTTCCACCCTTTCTCTATGGCTTTCTGTAATTCAAGCGTCACTAAGCCGCCAGACAACAACCTCTCTTGATAGGCTATATGTGCATGGTGTTGTTTGATTCATCTGAACGGCACACACCCGCACATAGGTGGAACATCAGTTTACCGTTACAGTGGTAGGGCAACACAGGGGTGATACAGGCCTCTGGGCGGTGCTACTGTACATTTCACAATGCCAAAGTATTTGTTTATGTCATCAAAATCCTTGTTTATTATTTGGGGTGTCTATTGGATAATCTCTTTTAGACTGAACAGTTGGGTACAAACTTGTGAAATCGCTTAGTATCTGATCTTTTCATCATTTTTCTACCTTGTGAGTACAGTTTCATTGCATTTGTGCGACTCCAAAGAAGGTTCGTGGATTAGAGGCGCCCTGGCTTTTCATATGTTAACATGAACTCCTTACGTCTGGGTATTGTCCACAGGACTGTCTCAATCACATTCCCACATCACCACAACTTTCAGCTGATGCTTATTTTTTTAGAACAGTCGCTCTGTTATTGGAACTCCGATAGCAGTTCACCCCTGTTTTTGTTTTTGGTGAAGGTTGATTTCACCTGACGCATAGCCTTATCACGCCGTGAAAGAGGCGCCATTAAATTCATAGCACATGTGTGTATCTTCACAATAGCCATCTACAAAGAACTGACCAAATGACTTTTCACCTCTGTTCCAGACGTGCTGTATGTCAAGGCCACTCTCTGTCTGCAACATACTCAAAGAGCCACTGTATTGAAACATCCAGAACATGTCTTGTTTTGCCTAAGGTAGGCCCCTTATGTATGTCAAGAGCAACAGAATCTTTGGGGAGGGAACAACGTTTTTAAATACACCGCCACATGGGGAGGCCAATGTGGTATGCAAACGGGTCCTAAGCCTGTGCCTTTCGTGGAAGGCCTCTCTGTATATTTTGCATGCGCTTTAATCAAAACCGTTATCGTTAACACAATGATAGCTGAGCGTTCTTTTCGAAGATCAAAGGTGTGTCGCGGACCGTAGCATTACCACTCCATGAACGTTTTTTAGAGTCACTCATAGCATGCACAACCATATAGAGGGGCGGCTGGTGCCGGATGCGGAGCAATATAATTCTCCTTCTCGTTAAATTTAGATGTGGGAAGAAGCCTTTGAGAACGACGGAGGAACCCCATGGCTGCCCGGTGTTTTTGAGATAGAGCCATAGGGATAAAACTGAAGATGATCAGCTGATTAAAGTTGTCATCAGAAGCACCCTAGAACCGCGCATAGTAATAGTTGGACAAAGTTTCTGACTCACCAGATACTCTAAAACTATATACTATCAAAACCTGATGCATTGTTGGTGCTATAAAAGTATAGCCTCTGTATTTCTCCTGTCTGTAGTTCTTAATGAATGATGCGACACAGTTTGTTGTTTAAGTAGCGTTTTTGACCGTCCATATCCATCGCGCATACAAAATTAGCTTCCTGCGCCTACATTGATAGCGTGTTTTGAAATCGTAAAAGATATACTTATCACTACTTTCTTTGCGTTTGACGGGTTGTATATAGCAAGAGTGCGTAGTAGCCCAAAGGCTCTCTACAATGTAGGCATTTAGGTTTTATACAGCTGTGTGGTTTTTTCGACACTACGATATGTTCGCGTGACAGTACTTCGCAATGTTGATTTTATTACGGGGAATATAAGCCTGTGTTTCCCGTCCGGGTTTTATGGTTTTCAAAACACTGTTACGATTTGCATATGCGTCCACAGCCTGTGCATTTAATGAATTGTTATCAGGTATACAAACAGTGTAACACACATTACAAAACGCCAACTACAAAAGGTGCCCCAGAGGGTTCTGGTAGGTCTTGTAACACCCCATAGAACGTACGGCCCCCGAAAAAAGCCTTTTATTTCACGATGAGATAATAATGTTAGGTCATGCCAAATACAACCATGCTGTTTCACATCTGGTTGGTGCGATGCGTTTTGAAGATCGTGGTTTTTACATCCGGCTACATGATGGAATATCACAATTTTCATTTTTCAAATGTTTCTGAAATCTGTCAACATCAGAGGAACGAAACCTTATGTGTGTAGTCAAACCCAAATCACTATGCAGATGCTTAGCATAATTCATCTTCTCATCATCGCGACCATCTACTATTTAATAATGTGCCAGGCACAGAGGAAAAGCAGAGATTGTCGTTACCAAGCGTTATTCTTGGGGTTATACAAAGCATTACCTTTTTCTGACAATATTTGATCGTAACTTCAATGCTTCCTAGTTTTCGACGTCTCCACACCCCCCGCACATTAAGTGCCGCTATTGTCACAATTAATTCTAAAGAGGCATCGGTCAGTGAATTATCGTTACTCTGCATTGCTTGTGCGACTTTGCTCCAGAAATGTGTCTGTGTTATAGCCATCGCTGAGTTCAACATTGTTTGGATAAGGGACATTCACGGCTGGCCCCTTAACTCAACATTTAAAACGCTGGTCCTGTGTTGCATTGCCCAAAGCCCTGCGCTATTAAATCTGTTAAGGTGCTATACACCCTTTTCAGGAACACTACCGATATCAGTCAAATCAATATTTCGCGAGGGTCGACATCTTGACGCAGCCCATGTTCACAAAGGGTGTTCTGGATGCTATTTGGATGTCGTTCCGGCAAGACCTCCCCCCCCACACCACCCTGAGGATTTTGTGTGTGTGGTGATGGAGTGTCTATAGCTGACTTTGTGATCAAGTTGGGGACCGGTCTGCTCATCTGTACAGGATCGCTTTTGACTGGCTGAACACTTTCGGAAAACATGCAGGTCTCTTATTACTCTGATCTATGTCTGGGGGTCTGTATTTGATGATTGGTGTAGCGTCTGTATTGGGCCGGATGTATTGCTGGAATACACGTCTGAAGGACCATTATGTGACAACTGTTCAGGGGGACGGACTATCTAATTCTTGTGTTTTCTCACTGTTGCTTTCACTAAGCCGCTAGCACTAGGCATAGATTGGGCCCAGGCTTCCGAATATTTTGGCATGTATAGTTCACACAAACGCAAAATCCCCGAGGATTGCTTACTGCTCTTAAAGGTCGTGCCCTCGCATGGCCATTCTAGTTCCTCGGTCACTACTATCGTCCACACACACCTTAAGGGTTCAGATTTTTTTGTTTTTTTGGGCGGTGGGCATTTTTTTTTAAATTCTTTTTTAAATTTTATTTTTAAATTTTTTTTTTATATTGTACAAACTATAGCCTGTTTTTTTTACTGTGGGGGCGCATATACTATAGTCTTTTTTAAGGCATAACTATCATAGGTACAATCAGCCGTATTGAGAGAGCTGACCTGATTGGCCAGCGTGGTGCCAAAACCTGTGACCAAATCAACCCAAATGCGTGAGTTAGCTCTGACCTGGCTGCTGTGCATTGTTCCGAAGTCTGTTACCAAACCAGTCAATTGTGTGTTAGCTGTTTTGCAAGACATCTAATTTATTCGCAAGAGCATGCCGTTTTTTTTACAATTCTGCTAATTCTGATTGTATTTGTTTATAATTGCCATCTGCACGAGGTTGTTGAGGTGTAGTGATAACACTCAAAAAGCTCTTCACCCTGAAGCAATGTCACCTGCTCGGGACCTCCCAGTGCCCCACAGTGTTCAAACTGGTTGTAAGTATTATAATGTAGGGCACCGCTTGCTTATCAACGAATGGAACGTTAACCTCTAATAGCATTTACAGGATTGGTTACTGATGTGTACCCTGTTACACTTTTTATCTGACACCGTTATACAGAGAGGGTGTGGTATACAGCTATTAATGGATCCTTTCTCTGTGCTATAGATACAGTTAGAGAGTATACACCTACATTATATTCAGGGAACACCTGCAAAGATGCCTGACTTCAACATTTGATGGGCTGTAAGCGGTGTCTCTGCTATTCCTGCCTTCAGACCCTTCTGCTAGTAGCTAACCCGATTTGATTGAGGGGTGTAGGAGCTGGCTGTTAGTCCTGTGTCTTCCACCCTTCTCCGGCTTCACGGCATGGATTGTCTAGAGGTATAACAAACATATTTTTCTGGTTAAATAGCAACGGCTTGACACACACAACACAACACCAGCATTTAACACACAGCCACACACACAACACCACACACACAACACACACACACACACCCTCATCAGATGTCTTTTGTAAAGGGGTGTCCTTTTGTCCCCTCTCAATGGAGCCTCACTTTGGGGTGTGAGGGCTTTGGTGGTATAATATGTGGAAATCACACTAGACGACAACAAATGCAAAAGACTCTAAGTCTTGATCGTCATTACTTACTAAAAGCAAAAGAAATGCCTTTTAACAATATATATATTTTATTTAAAAGAGCTTTTATAACACTATGTAAATATAGTCTCTGCTAGATAAAAGGGTTTCTCACCTCTGCAGCTGTGTTAGGATCATAAGATACAGAGGCCGGTAGAGAGCCTGAAAACGAATGCCGGTCATTTGGGGGGAAACTCGTCCTGTATGCTTCTCAGGATGAAATAAGCATTAGATTAGAAAAAAATTTTTTTTTTTTTTTTTTTTTTTTTTTTTTTAATTACAACACTCTATTTTCATGTTTTCTTTTCAATTCACCTCAATAGATCTCTTTCTTAGATCCCTTTCTTAGGCTTGTGTGTACATCGGTGCTTGCCCATGGGTACGCTGTGTAAATCGTCCTCAAGGGCGTCAAATACAATGAAACTAAGTCTCGAGCTTTTGATTGTAAAACAAAGGAAAGGTCTTTTAATAACATATATACATTTTATTTAAAAGCTTTTATACCACATGTAAATATATTCTGCTAGATTAAAGGGGTTTCCTCACCCTCTGCAACTGTGTTAGGATCAGAAGATACAGGGCGCCGGGGGGTAAGAGGAGACCGGAACAAAGGAATAGTTAAGATCTTTTGGTAAGGAAGCCTTTCTGGTATGGCTCCGGCTGTAATAAGCATTTGTAGATTAGATGCATTAGATTATTTTTTTTTATAAAGCAACAACAGCATTTTTAACCGTTTTCTTTTCAACTCACCTCAATAGAATTGCTTCTTTTAGGCTTACGATGGTGGAACGTTTTTAGGGTAGCATTTTCACAGAGAGGTTTTGTAAGAGCTACCACGGCCTTTTATCATGGTTGATTTCAGCCATATGTGCTATCGAGTAGCCATCACCCTTCTGGATCCTTTAGTTCGAGAACGAGATTTGTCTAGACACAGAATATATATATATATATATATATATATATATATATAGTAGAGAGGCCGGGTACATCGGTGATAAATTAAATAGTACAAAATATTACAGCCTGAAAGAGATAAATAGCCCCTAAATACCTGTTTCCAACGTTCTTATTCCTTATTAGAAGGACCTTTTGTTTTATGTTCTGGTGTGTTGGGGTCTGTAGACCGAGGCTACACAGCCTTTTTTAAACAAACAAAAAAACAAAAAATTAATGAAAACACAGTACTAAATCAATTAATGCTGTTGTGTAATATTTTTATGGTGGTTTTTACCTTGTGGTATAAGTGTTTCATCAACTAACACAGCCACATCTGTCCTTGCCCTTTTTGTAAAATCACCTAATGACCTTAAACTGCATTATACAACAAAAAAAACTTTTAAGTCACAAATGACTGAATGAATTAAAACACCTTACAATAGCTTTTTTTATTTACTCACCAAACGCAGCCATTTCTGTAGAAACGAATCCTCTTTTCCTTCAGAGGTCTTTTGTTGAGGAAGCCTAGATGAAACGAGGGAAAATTTTAGCTAGCACCTTAGCTAAAAACTGCAGGTAAAAGTGAGCAGTCAGCCTTTGAAAACAAGGGGGTTTTTAAACACCACAAACCACCCCTTTATGACGATTTAACACCCACAACAATAGACCTCACATTTACAAGCTAAACCACTACCCACGATACGTTTTTTACTATCGTCATATGGTACAACCACGCCAGATACATTGAACACACGGTCAAAAGTTTTAGCTAATTCATGAATGACTGAATGAATTAAATATCTTCTGAACATCCTTAAACACAAGAGGTGCTTTTTAAATTTACTTTACCACTAGTAGGTATTGCTGAAAAAACGGAAACATGCGGCTTACCGTTGTTTTCACAAAAAAAAAATAAAAAAAAAGAGAAAGACAGGGTTTTTTGATGAGGAAAACGTGGTAGCTATCTAGCTAGCTACCAGACTAGCTTTAGGAAAAAGCATCTAAAAAGAGACAGCTAGTATGAAACAAAAGGCTAAACAGTGCACTGCTGAAAAAGGATCCTCTTTTTTTTTCTCACAAAAAAAAAAGAACAACTCACTGGTATTGATTGTGGAAAAAACGTGGTAGTAAGCTAGCTAGCTAGCAGAAAAGCTAAAAAGTGTGCAGACCCCCAGGTAGTAATGCACAGAGTGACCTCATTGGAAGCGGGTGTGAGAGGCCGCCTCAGCTCAAGGCCACAAGACCCTTTTTGCGGTGGAGGCGCACCCGCTGATACCGACGTCATCACATCCCGCTAGATGCACTAACATATTCGCCACTAGATGGCGCCAGGGTGCCGACGTTCGACCGCGACGTCATCACATCCAGCTAGATCCGCGCAGCCGGCACGGTTAGATGCACTACATATTCGGCCACTAGATGGCGATCGCGGTAACGACGCGGCGCGGACGTCATCACGCTACGCTTAATATCATCAGGCGTTGAGGCCGATTTTTTTTGATCCGCCCCCCCCCCCCCTTCCCCCCCCCCCCCCTTCCCCCCTCTTCCCCCTCCCCTCCTTCCCCTTCTTCCTCTCTCTCCCCCCCTCTCTCCCCCTCCCCCCCCCCCCTCTCTCCCTCCTTTCTTCCTTTTCCCTCTCTCTCTCTCCTTTCAGATCTGTTTTATCCCTGATTCCATCCCCCCCTTTTCCTCCCCCTCCCTCCTTCTCTTCCCTCCCACCTCCCCAAACCCCCACCCCCCCCCCCCCAACCTGAAACTTTTATCCTTTCACAATGTTTCTTATATTTTATCACTACCCTCTTCTCTCTCCTCTCTCCTCCTCTCCTCCCCCCCTCTTCTCTCCCTCTCTCTCTCTCTCTCTATATATAAAAGTGTGGTGTTATAATTCGATAAATGAAATACTATTTATCCTACACCTTCCACTTTTCAACTATTCTTCAGCTTCAGCCAAAGACCTCACAATGTTCTACATATTTTGTCATTTTTCAACTTTTATAGCCAACAATTCAGTTTAGCGTCAACTTTGAACTTTTTAACGATTTCCACTTTTTCAACTATTCTCACTACTTCAATTTCTTCTTACGAATTTGAGCTATTCATCCAGTTAGCTTTAGCAATTCAGCTATTCAGCATTCCCACGCATTTTCTGCAGGAAATGCATTTTCTAGTTTATTATTCCGTCTTCCATACGTTTTTTGGCTCTCTGTAACTTCTGCATACATTCACCTATTTAAACCATTCAACTTTTCAAATGTTCAGCTCTTTCAGCTAATGATGGGACTTCTTCAACTTTTTTTCTACTATTTATCCTTTTAAAATATTCAGCTTTTTAACACTTTTTTTAACATTGAAGTGAATGAGAGCAGCCTTCAACTCCTTAAAATCTTCTTCCGCTCCCAAAATTTTCAGCTCCTTCATACTTTCACCTACAGACGCCAAACAAACTTTAAAATGTTCACAAAATATTCAGCTATCAGGCTATATCTTTTCAGTTTGATATCTTTAACAGTTTTTGTTAAAAAGCTGTTTAAGTTTAGTGATCATTTCAGGAAATTTTATCGATTAAACAGAGTGTGTATTGCGTGAGCTAGAGTGGATGATGTCATAGCTAGAGGGTGAAGCTTCGAAAAAATTATCTTTGTCCCTTCTCAATAAATTGTTCTCACGCCCACAATATCTACTTGTCATACACAATTTATACATCAAAACGTAGGTATTTTTGTCTAGTCTCGGCCAATCTGCTCAGTTTTGTGATACGCCTTTTACTTTTGGCTGGTTGAGCTTCCAAATGACAAGATGTCCATATCTTTCTCCATTGGCTCCAATGTTAAAACTCCTGGATATTTCCCAGCGAAACACTGAACGAACCACTTTTTGAAATCGCTGATATGACCACATTTTTACGTTTATCCATATAAATTTTATACCAATACGTTCACAAAGGCCTTGTGGTGCTCAGGATGACGTCATTTGACTGATAGCAGTTATCATTTTGCCACTGTGAGGCTTTGTTTGAGAGCTCGCTCTCAGGGACTCTGAATAGCTGAAGCACAGCACAGCTGACAGATTCAGCAGGTGTTGCTCATCAACTTGATTACAGACATCAAAGCATGTTTATAAACATACCCACTGGCCATTCGTTACCATGACAACACTTTCACAGACACACCCAGATACTACAGGCGTAATATGAACGGCGTTATACAGAACACAGGCAGAAAGGCTAGCTCCACCCGAGGGGTATGAGGCAGGGTAGTCTAGATCTGTTGCCTTCCACTTCTGTCTGTCTGTCTTCTCCTGTTCTATTCTCCTCTGTTCTGGTCTGTCTGTCTGTCTGTCTTTGTCTGTCTGTCCTGAGTCTCCTGTTCTCTGTCCTGGTCTCTGTCCTGGTCTCTGTCTGTCTGTCCTCTGCTCTCTTTCTGCTGTCCTCTTTCGTCTTTCCTCTTTCTGTCCTCTTTCTTCTTTCTGGCCTCTTTTCCTCTTTCTGTCCTCTCCTCTCTTTCTCCTTTCTGTCCTCTTTCCTCTTTCTGTCCTCTTTCTTTTCTTTCCTCTTTTCCTGTCCTCTTACTCTTTCTGTCCTCTGGCTCTCTGTTCTCTTTTCCTCTTTCTGTCCTCTTTCTTTTCTCTTTCTTCTTTCCTCTTTCTATCGTCCTCATCTCTGTTCTCTTTCATCTCTGTCCTCTGTCCTCTTTCCTCTTTCTTCTTCTTCCTCTTTCTTTTCTCTTTCTTCTTTCCTCTTTCTTCTTTTCCTCTTTCTTTTCATCCTTTCTGTGATCTCCTCTTTCCTCCTCTTTCTTCTTTCTCCTCTTTCCTCTTTCTCCTCTCCTCTCTTTCCTCTTTCCTCCTCTTTTCTCGTTCTTTTTTTAACTGCCGGTCCTGATGATCTCCAAATCTCTTCCATCTCTGGCTTATTGGGTGTTTCCTCTATTCCACAATGCAACAACTTGTACTCTTTCCTCTTTCTGTCCTCTTTCTGTCCTCTTTTCCTCTTTCTGTCCTCTTTCTTCTTTTTTTTCCTCCTAAGCTCTCTTTCCTCTTTCTGTCCTCTTTCTTTCCCTCTTTCTGTCCTCTCGCTCTTTTCTCTTTCCTCTTTCTGTCCTCTGTCTCTTTCTGTCTGTCTCTTTCTGTCCTCTCTCTCTTTCTGTCCTCTTTCTCCTCTTTCCTCTTTCTTTTTTCCTCTTTCTGTCCTCTCCCTCTCTTTCCTCTTTCTGTCCTCTTTCTTTCCTCTTTCTGTCCTCTTTCTTTGCTCCTCTTTCTGTCTCTTTCTTTTCTCTTTTGTCCTCTTTCCTCTTTCTGTCTTCTTTCCTCTTTCTTTTCTCTTTCTTCTTTCCTCTTTTCTTCTTTCCTCTTTCTTCTTTCCTCTTTCTGTCCTCTGGCTCTCTGTTCTCTTTCCTCTTTCTTCCTCTGGCTCTCTTTCCTCTGGCCGTCTTTCTCTCCTCTTTCCTCTTTCTCTCCTCTTTCTTCTTTCTTTCCTCTTTCTTCTTTCCTCTTTTTTTCCTCTGCTCTCTGTTCTCTTTCCTCTTTCTTCCTCTTTCTTCCTCTTTTCCTCTTTTCTTCCTCTTTTCTTCTTTTTTTCCTCTCCTCTCTTTCCTCTTTCTTCCTCTTTCTTTCCTCTTTCTTCCTCTAACTCTCTTTTCTCTTTTCCTCTTTTTCCGCAGAAGAAAGCTACAACTGAAATCCGACTTTATCTGGTCTCGCTGAAATCCGGATCTTTCTGTCCTCTTTCCTCTTTCCTCTTTCTTTTCCTCTTTCTATCCTCTCACTCTCTTTTCCTCTTTCTATCCTCTTTTTCTTTCCTCTTTCTATCCTCTTTCTTCTTTCCTCTTTCTATCCTCTTTCTTCTTTCCTCTTTCTGTCGGTAAGAGCTCAACTATTCTTTAGCTTCAGTAAAGATCCTCAATAAATTTGCATGTAATATTTAAATTTTATAGCCGGATACAATTCAGTTTAGCGTCAACTTTGAACTTTTTAACGATTTCCACTTTTTCAACTATTCTCACTACTTCAACTTCTTCTTACGGATTTGAGCTATTCATCCAGTTAGCTTTAGCAATTCAGCTATTCAGCATTCCCACGCATTTTCTGCAGGAAATGCATTTTCTAGTTAGTGGGAATGCTGTTCAACAGCATTCCAACTATTGTTATTCGGTTCTTTATTATTCTTCTTCGTTTTATTCCCTCTTCCGTACGTTTTTTGGCTCTCTGTAACTTCTGCATACTTTCACCCATTTAAACCATTCAACTTTTCAAATGTTCACCTCTTTCAGCTAATGATGGGACTTCTTCAACTTTTTTTCTACTGTTTATACTTTTTTTAACATTGAAGTGAATGAGAGCAGCCTTCAACTCCTTAAAATCTTCTTCCGCTCCCAAAATTTTCAGCTCCTTCATACTTTCACCTACAGACGCCAAACAAACTTTAAAATGTTCACAAAATATTCAGCTATCCAAACCCATCTTTTCAGTTTGATATCTTTTACAGTTTTTGTGAAAAAGCTGTTTAAGTTTAGTGATCATTTCAGGATTTTTTAACGATTAAACAGAGTGTGTATGTGGCTTCTTAGAGTGATGATGTCATCATTCAGAGTGTGAAGCTTCAAATAAATTATCTTTGTCCCTTCTCTGTAAATTGCTCGTACACCCACACTTTTTACTTGTCATACACAATTTATACATCAAAACGTAGGTATTTTTGTCTAGTTTCAGAAAATTTGCTCAGTTTTGTGATACGCCTTTTACTTTTGGCTGGTTGAGCTTCCAAATGACAAGTGTCCCAATTTTCCTCCATTCACTCTCCTGTTTAACATCTTCCACATTTCCAAGCAAAACGCAGAACGAACCATTTTTTTAAATCGCTGCTATGCCCACATTTTTAAGTTTATCAACATAAATGTTATACCGATACGTTCACAAAGGCCTTGTGGTGCTCAGGATCACGTCATTTGACTGACAGCAGTTATGGTTTTGGCAGTGTTAGCCGTTGTTTGAGAGCTCGCTCTCAGTGTCTGAATTGCTGCGGTGTGCTACAGGAGACATTAAGACCAGGTGCGATCGTTAACAGATCAAAGAGATGTTTATAAACATGGCCACAGGCCCTTAGTAACCATGACAACCCTTTCACAGACAGTCTACTTGATTACTCCAGGCTTGCTGTAGGAGTCAACTAACTAGACTAACTATGATCATCAGTCTATATCATTTGCGTTCCACTTCTGTCTGTCTGTCTCCTTATCTGTCTGTCTCCCTCCCTCCCTCCCTCTATATCCCTCCCTCCTGTCTCCCTCTCTTTCTCTATGCCTCCCTCCCTCCTTTCTCTTTTTTGTCTTCCTCCCTCCTCTGTTCGCCTTCTTCCTTCAGTCTTCCTCCCTCCTTCTCTCCCTCCCTCCCCCTTTCTCTGTCTCTCCCTCTCTCCCTCTCTCCCTCCATCCTTCTCAATCTCTCTCTCCATCACTCCTATCTCTCTCTCTCTCTTTCTCTCTCTACCTCCCT
The DNA here is from genome assembly GCF_010015445.1 of Perca fluviatilis. Classification (NCBI taxonomy): domain Eukaryota; kingdom Metazoa; phylum Chordata; class Actinopteri; order Perciformes; family Percidae; genus Perca; species Perca fluviatilis. Next base: position 3,668,999 of record NC_053125.1, read on the forward strand.
CCCTTCCTCTCTCTCACTCCCTCTCTCCCTTCCTCCTTCTGTCTCTCCCTCCAGGGTCATTTGTGATTTGTGATTTCATCCATGTATATAGCCCGTTTCTTTTCAGACAATATATCCACCTCTCAGCTCTTTAGGGTCATGCTTGTTTGTTCTACGCAACGGATATGGCTGATAATAATACAAAGTGTTTAAACTTTCAGCCTTTTTAGTCAATTTTAGTCAAAGTTGCTCTCTTTCTTTTCCTCTCCTCTCTTTCCTCTCTCTCTCCTTTTCTCTTTATTCTCTATCTCTCCTCTCTTCTCTCATCTCCTCTCTTCTCTCATGCTCTTCTTTCTTCTCTCTTTCTCTCCTTCTCTCTTTCCTCTCTTTCTTCTTGTTAAGCCCCATTCTTATTGATGCTTTTTCGTTCTATGCAGTGTATATGTCTGATAAAGTATTTCTTCTTTCAGCCTTTTCTAGTCAATTTATTTGAACTTCCACTTTTGACAATATCACAGTTTAGCTTTCAGCCTTTCTAGAAATGTATTTCAGTTCTAACCTTTTTAAGATAACGCAGTTTAGCTTCCTTCTCTGACAATTTTCCAGATTATTCAGCAGTGCGGTGCAATGCGTTTGGGCTTTAAGATTTTTCATACAATTTGTTTCATATTTCTGCATATGTGAGTCATTATCTGTTAGAACATATACTCAGACCTCACAATGTTCTACATATTTTGTCAATTTTCAACTTTTAAAGCCAACAGTTCAGTTTAGCGTCAACTTTTAACTTTTTAATAAAATTCTTACTTATTAAAACGATTTCCACTTTTTCTACTACTCTCACTACTTCAACTTCTTCTTACGGATTTAAGATATTCAACCAGTTTAGCTTTAGCAATTCAGCTATTCAGCATTCCCACGCATTTTCTGCAGGAAATGCATTTTCTAGTTTTATTCCCTCTTCCGTACGTTTTTTGGCTCTCTGTAACTTCTGCATACTTTCACCTATTTAAACCATTAAACTTTTCAAATGTTCACCTCTTTCAGCTAATGATGGGACTTCGTCAACTTTTTTTCTACTATTTATTAGGGCCCGAGCGCCGACAGCGGCGAAGGCCCTATTGAAACTGAAGGAATTATTATTATTCTTTCTTTCTTTCTTTCTTTCTTTCTTTCTTTCTTTCTTTCTTCTATTATTTTCCCGTCAAATGAATTGGCTTTTTGAGGGGCTTAATATATTCAAAAACTCACCAAATTTGGCGGTCGCATCAAGTCTGGTGAAAATGTACGTATTTTAAGGGTTTCGGGAATAGGCGCACAAAAATGGCTCGCTAGTGCCCCCTAGAAAGTTAAGAAAATTGAGCCCCTGCAGTGCGTTTAACGTAGACTCAAGAAACTTTGTACACATATGTATCATGTCAAGATGTACAAAAAACGTCCCAACAGGAAGTCCGCCATTTTTATTTCAAAGTTCGAAATTAGTGCGATTTTGGCCATTTCCACATGTCGTACTTTAACGAACTCCTCCTAGAGATTTCATCCGATCAACTTCAAACTCGGTCTGTGCCATCTTAAGATGTTAAAGATGAAAAGTTGTTAAAAGAAAAACTTTTCGTCATAGGGCGTGGCCGTGGCGGGGCGGCCATTTTGTGCGTTTCGCCGCCAAAACAGGAAGTGGGTGTAACTCGAGTGTACGTTGTCCGATTACCTCGAAACTTTTCAGGATTCATAAGAGTCCAACCCTGAGGACAAATAACGGCCGATATTTACTTAAAGTCATAGCGCCCCCTAGTGGCAACAGGAAGTAGGCCTAAAAGTCAAGGTGCTATACTTTAACTCCTCCTCCTACAGATTTCATCCGATGGACTTCAAACTTAGTCTGTACCATCCCAACACCTTAACGATGAAAAGTTATTAAAAGAAAAACTTTTCGTCAGACGGTGTGGGCGTGGCGTGGCGGCCATTTTGAGTGTTTAGAGATGAACAAAGAAGTTGTTATAACTTGAGTGTACGTTGTCGTATCTGCCCGAAATTTCTCAAGATTGACAAGGGTCCATGCCTGAGGACACCTACAGGCCAAAATTGACTTTTGGTCATAGCGCCCCCCCCTGGCCACAGGAAATGCGCCTTATATGACAAACATCATCCGATTTGCATGAAACTTAGAATGTGTGGTCTACGTGTGATACTGAGCTGCCCCCTATAATATGACCACGCCCACTTACTCAGGCCACGCCCCCTTTCATAACATTTGAACCGTTTAAGGTATACCCTTGTGTGAGGTATCATTGAACTCAGCAGAGACTTCCTTCTTCATTGGTGATGGTTTGACCCGCCCCCTATGCATTAGCCACGCCCCTTTTCACAGCTACTGAACCATATGACGTAGAGTCTTGTGTGAGGTATCGTTGAACTCGGCGGGGAGTTCCCTTTTCATTGGTGACGATTTGCGGCGTCCCTCCTTCCTGTCTCCCTCCCTCTCTTTCTCTATGCCTCCCGCCCTCCTTCTTTCGCTTTTCTCTGTATTCCTTCCTCCTCTGTTCCCCTCCTTTCTTCCTTCTCTCTCTCTCTCTCTCTCTCTCTCTCTCTCTCTCCCTTCCTCCTTCTGTCTCTCCCTCCAGGGTCATTTGTGATTTGTGATTTCATCCATGTATATAGCTCGTTTCTTTTCAGCCAATATATCCACCTCTCAGCTCTTTAGGCTCATGCTTGTTTGTTCTATGCAATGGATATGCCTGATAATAATACAAAGTCTTTAAATTTTCAGCCTTTTTAGTCAATTTTAGTCAAAGTTGCTCTCGTTCTCAATGTTACTATCTTTCCTCTCTTTTTCCTCTCTTCGCTTTCCTCTCTCTCTCCTTCTCTCTTTATTCTCTTTCTCTCCTCTCTCTTCTCTCGTCTCCTCTCTTCTCTCATTCTCTTCTTTCTTCTCTATTTCTCTCCTTGTCGCTTCCCTCTCTTTTTCCTCTCCTCTCTTTCCTCACTTTCTCCTCTCCTCTCTTCTCTCATGCTCTCCTTTCTTCTCTATTTCTCTCCTTGTCGCTTTCCTCTCTTTTTCCTCTCCTCTCTTTCCTCACTCTCTCCTCACTCTTCTCTCCTCTCTCTCTTCTCTCATGCTCTCCTTTCTTCTCTCCTTCTCTCTTTCCTCTCTTTCTTTTTTTTCCCCCCCTTTTTTTTTTATAAAATTTTCACATCTCATCTCAGCTAGATTGATGCTTTTTCATTCTATGCAGTGTATATATCTGATAATAATACAAAGTGTTTCTTCTTTCAGCCTTTTCAGGCAATTCATTTCAATTTTCATCTTTAACAGTATTACAGTTCAGCTTCCAGCTTTTCTAACAAGCTCTTCACTTATTTAAGTATTGCCGTTTAGCTTCCAACTCTGAACATTTTCCAGATGTTTCAGCAGTTTAGTGCAATGCATTTGAGCGTTAAGATTTTTCATACAATTTGTTTCATATTTCTGCATATGTGAGTCATTATCAGTTAGAAAATATACTCAGACCTCACAATGTTCTACATATTTTGTCATATTCAACCTTTAAAGGCAACAGTTCAGTTTAGCATAAGCTTTTAACTTTTTAATGAAATTCATACTTATTAAAACGATTTCCATTTTTTCAACTATTCTCACTACTTCAACTTCTTCTTACGGATTTAAGCTATTCAACCAGTTTAGCTTTAGCAATTCAGCTATTCAGCATTCCCACGCATTTTCTGCAGGAAATGCATTTTCTAGTTTATTTATTTTTCCTGCTGTCATTTTTAGTCCTCCATATTTTAATGCAGTTTGTTATTTGCATGAATAAAAAGCCGTCAGAAAAGTGTGACTTGCTCTGAAACTTTTTTTAAACATTTTTGTAGTGTTCCCTGGACACAAACCAGTGAGAGCCATTAAAAAGAAATAATGATTATACATTATAGTTCTGTTAATGATCATGGTGCTGCAGCCTCAGAATGGGATTAGTATAGTTTACTTTTTCGGCCACAGGATTGCACCTAAATGTAATTAGGCTATAGGTGTAATACAATTCCAGTTTTCACCAGTAGGCTAATATTATAAATTAACTGTGATTAAATATGAAATTAATACACTGTTAATGCTTATATGTATTGACTCGAGCAGCAATTTTTTCCCACACCAATTCTCTCTCTTTTGCAGCAGCAACCGCTGTCTTACTTTTTTAACAAAATGCATGTTCAAACCAAGGGGGTAAGCTTCGCTTCAGAACTCAAACCTCCGATGGCGCCATTTTGTTGCTACAAAGGTATCTGTCAGTACCCGATCCGTTCCACCGGCACGATTCATTCTGCGCATGTGCAAGATGACACGTATGCCATGACGTATGCGCAGATGATAATACCGTTTTACGACCTGCCCAATCTGTTCCACGCTAGCCTCCACCGGGATAGCTAGCAGCTAATTCGGCTAACCGCTAGCCGACAGCCTTCAGTCTAAAATAACGCATGCGCAGAACGGATCGTGCAGGCAGAACGGACAGCTAGATTCAGTCTAAAATAACGTTAGGTCAAACATAATGGGAAAAGCAGGCTACAGCTAAATTAAGACTTTACAGTAATAACAATAAAGACAAGTATTGAGTGATTGTATTTTAAATGAGCACAAGTAGAACTGACATAACAGCTGTTATATATGTTTTATTTTGAGGGTCTTTTAAAGTTTACATGCTGTCTCAGCTAGCGGTTAGCCGAATTAGCTGTTAGCTAAACTAACGTTAGCTTAACTGTGGAGGCTAACGGCAGACCGCTATAATCACTTAGCGGTTAGCCAAATTAACCGTTAGCTAAACTAACGTTAGCTACCCGGTGGAGGCTAACGGCAGACCGCTATAATCACCTAGTGGTCCGCCGAATTACCTATTAGCTAAACTAACGTTAGCTGGAGGCTAGTGTGGGAACAGATTGGGTAGTGTCGTAAATTCTCGTACCACAGCACATGCGTGAACATTTTGTGCATGCGCACAACGGATCGTGCCGGTGGAATGGATCGGGTACTGACAGTATCACCTCCTGTTAGCATTCCACTGACCGCCATTTTTTTTTTACGTCACTTGACTGCAAATAACTTTACATCTGAAGTGTTTAAAGAGTCCATTGTTTAGTTCTAAAGAAACACGACAACGTATAAAAGGCTCCATTACCTTGTACCTCACGTTATGGCTCCATAGCAGACGTTTTTGTAAAAATAGGCTAACGATTGTGTCATAACCAAGTGACTTACTGTCGCACAGTAGAGGAATTACCGTATAGTACAGGAGAAGCTCGCAGGCAGTTTCGACTTACATTAGCTGTTTAGGTTTAATTACTAATGTTAACTAGCATGTTAGTTAGCAATAATTAGCCTGTGCTTATGTTATCTCCTTACATATACCTACGCTCTCCGTCTCTGTAAGATTGGGAATGATTGAGATTTCTCTTGGCACAGCTACCAGAAGACTTACAACTTTCAGACACGTTGCTCACGTCACATTTATGTTGTCTCTGTCAGTTGGAGGCTGCGCAGTAAAGCAAGAGATCACTGGAAAAGTGCTTCTAATAGCCTTCACTGGTCTCCGTCCAGAGCAACGGGGTCTATCTACAGTTTTCATATATATGTCAATGGTTCAAACTCGCTGTTTGTGCGCATGAGTATTTGGGTCATTCTACAGATTCGGTGCCATTTGTGATTGAGGAGGATGAAACAATGAACATTAAAATCTTAAGCTTTTTTTTATTTGATGTGACAAAGTAATGTGTGTACTTGACAGAAAATACCTTTTCCCATCTCAACGTAGAGTATTAACTTATTATTCTGCATTATTTTCTCAAACGAGTCCCAATTTAATTCAACCCCGTCACAGTCATTTTGTTATTCAACTATTAATTTTTCCAATAAGCTTGAGATCAGCTTCTGGCATAATCTCACAGTTTAGATGTCCCTTGTAAATAATGGCATATTGTAATTAATGAGAAAATCAAGGAAAACTGACCAGCACCATCCTTTCCAGTTTACGATGAAGAAATTTCTAATCCAACTCCACATTTTTGCTAGAAATGTGCAAGAATGTGCGTAATTCCTGACAAAATTTAAATACTTATTTACCCTGATTTAATACACACAATAAAAACACTATTGATTTTATATTTTGTGTATTTAATACAAAAATGTAAAAAAATTATCTCGTAACAGGGATGAATGAACAGGGTTGAAAATCATGTAACAGGGTTGAGTGAAAAGCATCACATGTGATATGTTTTATCCTTATTTTGTGAGATCAATCACATGTTGCCATTTTCTAAAAAATTTTAAACTTACTGTCAACATATCTAAATCTAGATGAAATCTAGACAGATTAAAACACATTAATAAACTAACAACAGTTACAACATTTAATTGATTTCATAGAAATATCCAGAGTAATGGCAGGAATGTCTCCTTGAACATTGAGCAAACATCTTAACATTATAGGCAAGGCAAGGCAGCTTTATTTATTAGCACATTTCAGCAACAGGGCAATTCAAAGTGCTTTACATAAAACATGAAAGAGCATTCAGAAAACAATTAAAAACAATTTAAAAACATTCAAAGTCAAGAATAAAATTTACAGTGCAGTATAAGAATTTAAGGTACTGTTAGGTAAAACATTAAAACAGTTAAACTTTTAAAAGCAGATAAAATAGGTTATTTAAAGAAAGGCAAGATCAAAAAGATAGGTCTTCAGCCTTGATTTAAAAGAACTGAAGTTGAAGCCCCCCCCCTTTTTTCTTTTTTCCCCCCCCCCTGCCTCGTTTAGTTACTTTACTCTGTTTGACAAATCAAGTAGACCTGTCCCAGACGACCTGAGAGGTCTGGGTGGCTCATAGTGTAGTAGCAGATCAGAAATGTATTTTGGCCCTAAACCGTTTAGCGATTTATAAACCAGCAAAAGTATTTTGAAATCAATTCTTTGAGGCACTGGAAGCCAGTGTAGAGACTTCAGTACTGGAGTGATATGATCCACTTTCCTGGTTTTAGTGAGGACTCGGGCAGCAGCGTTCTGAATCAGCTGCAGTTGTCTGATTGATTTTTTAGGGAGACCTGTAAGGACACCGTTACAGTAGTCAAGTCTACTGAAGACAAAAGCATGGACAAGTTTTTCCAAATCCTGCTGAGACATAAGTCCTTTAACCCTTGATATATTTTAAGGTGATAATAGGCTGATTTTGTAATTGTCTTAATGTGGCTTTTAAAATTCAGGTCTGAGTCCATGACTACACCAAGATTTCTGGCTTTGTCTGTTGTTTTTAACATTGTCGTTTGAAGCTGAGCGTTGACTTTTAATCGTTCCTCTTTAGCTCCAAAAACAACCACCTCAGTTTGCCCTAAGCCTACAGTTTGTTCACCATTTTCTAGGGCTGTGCTCGATTGAAGAAATTCTTAGTCGACTAACACTCATTCAATTGTATCAACTAATCCATTAGTTGATTTAATCGACAGATCTGTAAATCGGAGTTTCTCCACTAAGAATCATGTTAAAGCACCACTTTAATTCTTGTGTTTACCAGCGATTTGCTTGTACGTTTCTTGTAAATAAGTCATTCAGCATGAAAAAAGCATAAAACATGACTAATCGACTAAAGAAATCTAAGTTGACCAAGACCAAAACGACCGATTAGTCGACTAATCGACCAAGAGGGAGCAGCCCTACCATTTTCACTTACCATTTTTAACTTATTATTTTCAATAATTCCTTGTACTTTTAGTTAATACTTTAAAACCGTAAACAACAAACATTCACATCAACAAGAAAATATGATTGGTATTAAGCAATATACATTAAATATTGCTAAGATTTAACAGCTATTCAACCCTGTAACAGCCATTCAACCCTGTAACATTGAAAAATGTAGGGTTGAAGATTTCGTGCTAATCTGTTGCTAATTCGGGATGCTAGCAGCTACTAGTGTGTCACATGGCCTTATTCAATTCAGACATTGTTATACTTCATAGCTATAAAAACCATTTTTGGTAAAATCTTCTTAACTATGAATTTCCCGCCCAACAGAGTTGAATACCTGAGATTGACAAGGCCCATATGTGCTTAAAAAACATGAAATATTTATAAAAGGTGAGAGAGCAGCTTACCACTTGTCACACCAGGATTCTCTGAAGACTTTTATGATGTGACTTCCTCATAAATTTTGTCCCAAGGATAAAAACCATTATTTCATTGTGAGTGGGGGAATTGTTACGTTACGGGGTTGAAAGAAATACAAGGACAGGGGTAAAAGCCTAAATTTCTCTGACAATAAAATGTCTTTTGCTGAGAAAATGCATTATGCATGAAAAGGGGCATATACAATTAATTTAACAAAAAAAAACATTATTATTTAACACTGCGTTCTCAAAATGAGTCACGCCATTTACATGATGGTCAATGGGGACAGGCGAAATTCTTAATACTCTTAAGAAAAGCAAACTTATAAGTATTGAAATTCATCTCTGTTTAAAATCATATTCTCTACTCTATATTAACAACATGTAACACTTTGAAACGTTGTAATTTAAGTGTAGTTTGATAACTGTTCTGAAAAGTTATAACAGTAGTACATCTTGGGACACCGACACAACTGAAATGTCACCAAATCTGTAGAATGACCCATTTCCGCCGACCCGTTTGTTTGTGGTTGTTACCATGGTGAATCGTAGAATCATGGCTCCATTCATGCTGCCTTTTTATAGTGGTGGTGCACGTGCGTAACCCTGAGTGAACCTACTGTTGATTGAACCAACTCAAATCAGCTGTTCTGGAAAGTTTCCCAACTTAGGGTAAATCAACTCAGACATCAGGGTTAGACTCAGAGTTTGTTAAACCTCCTTCCTGGAACGGACCCTAGGACGGATGCATGTTTATGTAGGTGTTGTTGTTGTTGTTATGAGACGTCATCGCGGGAAGAGGTTTTAAGGCAAGAGGTCGAGGGGTGTGGCGATGACATCATCGATACGTAAGTATGCGGCTTCGGCGTCCAAACGAAGCTGCGAGGGCGGCGTTTTCAAATTTTTTCACCCTGGGACCAGGGGCTTGTTTCACAAAAGCAGAATATATAAATCCAGTATAACAGATAAAGCGAGGCTTGACCTAGTCTAATCTGTGCATCCTGGCTTGGTGCGTTTCACAAAGGCCAAGCCAGGCTGAGGAGGAGTGACTAGGTCGAGCCAGGCTAAAGTAATTCAGATAGATGCGCGTCCACGGCTTTCCTCAAAAGACCGCGAGGTCGATCACAGATTTACTGATGCCAAAATGGAGAATACGCGTTGTACATACTTTATACAGAGTGAGCAGCAGCTTCTTGTGGAAGTATGACGACGTGAAACACAGTATTTATATAAAAAGAAAAGAAACACGGCCGCAATCATTTGCACACATTAACAGTTGTACTCTTTGCCTTAAAAGTGAGCAGAAGATAATGTTACTCAGGAAATTTACAATGAAGATCAATTTTCTACAACGCCAGAATATGATGCGTAAATATCTCTTTCACTCTGTTCCTCCCTCTCTCTCATGGGCTAAAATATAAGTTTCCTAAGTCATATTAACTTCCACTGCTTTAATGCAAAGTGTACAACTGTTTTTGCAAATGACAGTGACCCATTGAATGGTTTCAGTTAAGAGCAGTAGTTCATAAATGTATATTTCGGTCCGCTATTATCTGCCACGCTTTTTCTCGCATTTCATTTTTTTATTTTTTATAGAGGACGAGTTTCCTTCTACATGTCTACATGTGTTTTGTGGATTTGGAGAAGGCGTATGACCGGGTCCCCCGGGAGATACTGTGGGAGGTGCTGCGGGAGTATGGGGTGAGTGGGTCTCTACTCAGGGCCATCCAATCTCTGTACGACCAAAGTGAGAGTTGTGTCCGGGTTCTCGGCAGAAAGTCGGACTCGTTTCGGGTGAGGGTTGGCCTCCGCCAGGGCTGCGCTTTGTCACCAATCCTGTTTGTAATATTTATGGACAGGATATCGAGGCGTAGTCGGGGGGGGGAGGGGTTGCAGTTCGGTGGGCTGGGGATCTCATCGCTGCTCTTTGCAGATGATGTGGTCCTGATGGCATCATCGGCCTGTGACCTTCAGCACTCACTGGATCGGTTCGCAGCCGAGTGTGAAGCGGTTGGGATGAGGGTCAGCACCTCTAAATCGGAGGCCATGGTTCTCAGCAGGAAACCGATGGAATGCCTTCTCCAGGTAGGGAATGAGTCCTTACGCCAAGTGAAGGAGTTCAAGTACCTTGGGGTTTTGTTCGCGAGTGAGGGGACAATGGAGCGGAGATTGGTCGGAGAATCGGCGCAGCGGTGCGGTATTACATTCCATCTATCGCACCGTTGACGAAAAGAGAGCTGAGCCAGAAGGCAAAGCTCTCGATTCCCACCGTTGTTTCGTTCCTACCCTCACCTATGGTCATGAAGGCTGGGTCATGACCGAAAGAACGAGATCCAGGGTACAAGCGGCCGAAATGGGTTTCCTCAGGAGGGTGGCTGGCGTCTCCCTTAGAGATAGGGTGAGAAGCTCAGTCATCCGTGAGGAGCTCGGAGTAGAGCCGCTGCTCCTTTGCGTCGAAAGGAGCCAGTTGAGGTGGTTCAGGCATCTGGTAAGGATGCCCCCTGGGCGCCTCCCTAGGGAGGTGTTCCAGGCACGTCCAGCTGGGCGGAGGCCTCGGGGAAGACCCAGGACTAGGTGGAGGGATTATATCTCCAACCTGGCCTGGGAACGCCTCAGGATCCCCCAGTCGGAGCTGGTTAATGTTGCTCGGGAAAGGGAAGTTTGGGGCCCCCTGCTGGAGCTGCTCCCCCCGCGACCCGACACCGGATAAGCGGACGAAGATGGATGGATGGATGGAGTTTCCTTCTCTACATATTATATGCCTTGCTCCCTGTATATATGGATATAGAAAATAAAGACACTGAAGAAACTGGACTCTAAAATCTAGAAACTATGAAGATAATTAAGTGATAAATTCCATGCACACTGTAAACATGAATGGAACAGAGTGATATTAATCAGTTATTTCCCCCCAAATATGAGGTCAAAAACCATTTGAGGTGTCCTCTCCCTGTTGTTACATGAATGTACAGTAGCCTACATCACTAGATAGTTACTGGTCCAGTGAACTAAGACTATCATTTGGGAGGATTGTACAATTAGGATATGTTCTTAAATTGTACAATCCTCCCAAATTATATTCCCAGTTTACTGGACAACATAAATTGTGTGCTAAGAATGCCAAATACAATGCACATGGAAGTGGAACAAACATGATCCTTATTGTTAAAGAATTAAAAAAAATTAATCAACTAAAATAATTCAAGGTGCATTGGTAACAGAGTAACAGACTTCATTTAAAACACATTTGAAATTTTATCAGCCTTTTCTAATTATCTCAACAACTGCCATAATATATTCATCAAACTTCTAACAACAATATGAACAGCAGTCTTCATACAGCAATATAACAGTAACAATGACTGTCACATGAATAATTATAAATAAAAAAATAATGGTCACAACTTTAAATAATAACAGTACTTAAATAAACAGCAATATGCACCTGTTGTATTTTAATCCAGGCTGATAATAACAATAGGGTAAAACCACTGCTGGGTGATCAGAAAAGGCTCCAGGATTAAATAAATCCTGACTGTTAGCCTGGTCAGGAGCAGGCTAGCTGTACAGAATAAATCTCCATGGTGATTTATGTGCCTCCGCTTTCGTGAAACCGAATCAAGGCTAAATTCATCCAGGATAACTGGGAAATCCCGGCTTAATCCCTTATCTTGGTTTTGTGAAACAGGCCCCAGGTTTCAAAAACGTTTGTCTTCAGGCAGTGCGTTTACAGGATTTGTTTGGACGATCAGCCAAAACAATGTAAAACGTGCGTTTGCACCAAAAAGCATCTCTTTGTGGATGGCCCCTTAGAGAGAAGGGATATAAAACCGACAATGTCTCTACAACCCACTGAGGGAGGGGGTGGGGGTCGGATAGGGAGAGCTCAGAGGACGAAGGGATGGACAAAGAGCGTGAGAAACTGACTGTGATGTCACTCTGCCTGCTGGAACTCAAGTAGAAACAAAAACAGAAAACATGTTTTGGTGGGAAACAATTCCGAGCTGTTCAGAGCTGGGTCACTGGTCTGCCAAGACCTCAAGACTAAGTGGAGACCTCTTTAATAAATACATCCAGACAACATCAGCAGTGACATATTCATTTAAAAGGGACCATGTACAGTTTTTAAATGTTCATGTCACCATGAATAGCAACATACACGGGACATTCAGCTCCACCGATTGGTCGCAGTGTAAAGCGCATGAACATTCCTGCTCATTAGCAGGCTTTACTTCATGTTTCTGCTTCTATTATTGTCAGATCATGTTGTGTATCCATTCTACTGACTCAATGGCTACATCTACACTGCTACCTTTTCATTTTTAAGCTGTGTTTTAAGACAAAAGTGATCTCCGTCCACACAGTTTTAGCTCCCTGTAGCAGAACTAATCTGCGTCCATATTAACACGTCTGACAACATATATCACATGACCATTGACACACACTGGGCATGGGCGGCCCGGTAAACAGGAAGATTGTCTGACGTCACTGCAGTTGAAAATCATGGATGTAGGAGTTAATAAATACAGAAAATCCTTTGGAGAAAGAACAACAATGGTAACTAGAAAATGCATTTCCTGCAGAAAATGCGTGGGAATGCTGGATAGCTGAATTGCGAAAGCTAAACTGGTTGAATAGTTCGCGTAAGAAGCAGTGTGAAGTAGTGAGAAGTAGTAAAAAAGCGGAAATCGTTTTAATAAGTAAGAATTTTATTAAAAAGTTCAAAGTTGAAGCTAAACTGAACTGTTGGCTTTAAAAGTTGAAAATTGACAAAATATGTAGAACATTGTGAGGTCTGAGTAGATTTTCTAACTGATAATGACTCACATATGCAGAAATATGAAACAAATTGTATGAAAAATCTTAAAGCCCAAACGCATTGCACCGCACTGCTGAATAATCTGGAAAATTGTCAGAGAAGGAAGCTTAACTGCATTACCTTAAAAAGGTAAGAACTGAAATACATTTCTAGAAAAGCTGGAAGCTAAACTGTAATATTGTCAAAAGTGGAAGTTCAAATAAATTGACTAGAAAAGGTTGAAAGAAGAAATACTTTATCAGACATATACACTGCATAGAACGAAAAAGCATCAATCTAGCTGAGATGAGATGTGAAATATATTAGGTGCAAAGAATCGGGCTGAACAAGAACAAAGAGAGGAAAGAGGAGGAGAGAAATAGAGAAGAAAGAAGAGCATGGGAGAAGAGAGGAGATGAGAGAAGAGAGAAAGAGAATAAAGAGAGAAGGAAAGAGAGTGGGAAAAGAAGAGAGGAAAAAGAGAGGAAAAATAGAAACATTGAGAAAGAGAGCAACTTTGACTAAAATTGACTAAAAAGGCTGAAAGTTTAAAGACTTTGTATTATTATCAGCCATATCCATTGCGTAGAACAAACAAGCATGACCCTAAAGAGCTGAGAGGTGGATATATTGGCTGAAAAGAAATGGGCTATCTACATGGATGAAATCACAAATCACAAATGACCCTGAAAGGAGAGACAGAAGGAGGAAGGGAGAGAGGGAGTGAGAGAGAGGAAAGGAGGGAGGGAGAGAGAGAGAGAGAGAGAGAGAGAGGAGTGATAGAGAGAAATTGAGAAGGATGGAGGGAGGGAGAGAGAGAAAGGGGGAGGGAGGGAGAGAAGGAGGGAGGAAGACTGAAGGAAGGAAGGAGGGGAAAAGAGGAGGGAGGAAGACAAAAAAGAGAAAGGAGGGAGGGAGGCATAGAGAAAGAGAGAGGGAGACAGGAGGGTGGGATACAGACAGAGGGAGGGAGACACAGACAGATAAGGAGACAGACAGACAGACAGACAGACAGACAGACAGACAGACAGACAGACAGACAGAAGTGGAACGCAAATGATATAGACTGATGATCATAGTTAGTCTAGTTAGTTGACTCCTACAGCAAGCCTGGAGTAATCAGGTAGACTGTCTGTGAAAGGGTTGTCATGGTTACTAAGGGCCTGGGCCATGTTTATAAACATCTCTTTGATGTGTTAACGATCGCACCTGCTCTTAATATGTCTCCTGTAGCACACCGCAGCAATTCAGACACTGAGAGCAAGCTCTCAAATAAAGCCTCACCCTGCCAAAACTATAACTCCTATCAGTCAAATGACGTCATCGTGAGCACCACAAGGCCTTTGTGAACGTATCGGTATAAAATTTATGTTGATAAACGTAGAAATGTGGGCATATCAGCGATTTCATTTGGAAGCTCAACCAGCCAAAAGTAAAAGGCGTATCACAAAACTGAGCAGATTGGCTGAAACTAGACAAAAATACCTACGTTTTGATGTATAAATTGTGTATGACAAGTAGATATTGTGGGCGTGAGAACAATTTATTGAGAAGGGACAAAGATAATTTTTTCGAAGCTTCACCCTCTAGCTATGACATCATCCACTCTAAGCAGCGCAATACACACTCTGTTTAATCGATAAAATTTCCTGAAAAGATCACTAAACTTAAACAGCTTTTTCATAAAAACTGTAAAAGGTATCAAACTGAAAAGCCATAGCCGGATAGCTGAATATTTTGTGAACATTTTAAAGTTTGTTTGGCGTCTGTAGGTGAAAGTATGAAGGAGCTGAAAATTTTGGGAGCGGAAGAAGATTTTAAGGATTTGAAGCAAGCTCTCATTCGCTTCAATGTTAAAAAAAAGTGTTAAAAAGCTTAAAATTTTAAAAAGTATAAATAGTAGAAAAAAAGTTGAAGAAGTCATTCAATTAGCTTTCATTTTCATTTCGTTAGCTGAAAGAGGTGAACATTTGAAAAGTTGAATGGTTTAAATAGGTGAAAGTATGCAGAAGTTACAGAGAGCCAAAAAACGTACGGAAGAGGGAATAATAAATAAAATCGAACTAGAAAATGCATTTCCTGCAGAAAATGCGTGGGAATGCTGAATAGCTGAATTGCTAAAGCTAACTGGATGAATAGCTCAAATCCGTAAGAAGTTGAAATAGTGAGAATAGTTGAAAAAGTGGAAATCGTTAAAAAGTTCAAAGTTGACGCTAAACTGAATTGTTGGCTATAAAAGTTGAAAAATGATAAAATATGTAGAACATTGTGAGGTCTTTAGCTGAAGCTGAAGAATAGTTGAAACACAGCTCTTACTGACAGAAAGAAGAAAGAAGCGGACAGAAAGACGACAGAGGAAAGAGAGCGAGAGGACAGAAAGAGGAAAGAAGAAAGTGGAAAGAGGAAAGAAGAAAGAGAACAGAAAGAGGAAAGAGAACAGAGAGCGAGACGATAGAAAGAGGAAAGAATAAAGAGAACAGAAAGAGGACAGAAAGAGGAAAGAGAACAGAGAGCGAGAGGACAGAAAGAGGAAAGAGGACAGAAAGAGGAAAGAATGTAGAACATTGTGAGGTCAGAAAGAGGAAAGAAGAAAGAGGACAGAAAGAGGAAAGAAAGAGGACAGAAAGAGGAAAGAGAGTGAGAGGACAGAAAGAGGAAAGAAGAAAGAGGAAAGGGAACAGAGGACAGAAAGAGGAAAGAGGACAGAAAGAGGAAAGAGGACAGGACAGAAAGAGAGTGAGAGGACAGAAAGAGGAAAGAGAACAGAGAGCGAGAGGACAGAAAGAGGAAAGAAAGAGTACAGAAAGAAGAAAGAGGACAGAAAGAGGAAAGAGGACAGAAAGAGGAAAGAGGACAGGACAGAAAGAGAGCGAGAGGACAGAAAGAGGAAGGAAAGAGGACAGAGGACAGAAAGAGGAAAGAAAGAGGACAGAAAGAGGAAAGAGAGCGAGAGGACAGAAAGAAGAAAGAGGACAGAATGAGGAAAGAGGACAGAAAGAGGACAGAAAGAGGAAAGAGAACAGAGAGCGAGAGGACAGAAAGAGGAAAGAAGAAAGAGGAAAGAGGAAAGAAGAAAGAGAACAGAAAGAGGAAAGGGGACAGAGGACAGAGATGAAAGAGAACAGAGAGCGAGACGATAGAAAGAGGAAAGAAGAAAGAGAACAGAAAGAGGACAGAAAGAGGAAAGAGAACAGAGAGAGAGAGGAAAGAAAGAGGAAAGAGGACAGAAAGAGGAAAGAAAGAAGAGGACAGAAAGAGGAAAGAGAATAGAGAGCGAGAGGACAGAAAGAGGAAATAGGACAGAAAGAGGAAAGAGAGTGAGAGGACAGAAAGAGGAAAGAGGACAGAAAGAGGAAAGAGAGTGAGAGGACAGAAAGAGGAAAGAGGACAGAAAGAAGAAAGAGAAAGAAGAAAGAGGAAGAAGAAAGAGGACAGAAAGAGGAAAGAAGCGGACAGAAAGACGACAGAGGAAAGAGAGCGAGAGGACAGAAAGAGGAAAGAAGAAAGAGGAAAGAGGAAAGAAGAAAGAGAACAGAAAGAGGAAAGAGAACAGAGAGCGAGACGATAGAAAGAGGAAAGAAGAAAGAGAACAGAAAGAGGACAGAAAGAGGAAAGAGAACAGAGAGCGAGAGGACAGAAAGAGGAAAGAGGACAGAAAGAGGAAAGAAAGAAGAAAGAGGACAGAAAGAGGAAAGAAGAAAGAGGAAAGAGGACAGAAAGAGGAAATAGGACAGAAAGAGGAAAGAGAGTGAGAGGACAGAAAGAGGAAAGAGGACAGAAAGAGGAAAGAGAGTGAGAGGACAGAAAGAGGAAAGAGGACAGAAAGAAGAAAGAAGCGGACAGAAAGACGACAGAGGAAAGAGAGCGAGAGGACAGAAAGAGGAAAGAAGAAAGTGGAAAGAGGAAAGAAGAAAGAGAACAGAAAGAGGAAAGAGAACAGAGAGCGAGACGATAGAAAGAGGAAAGAATAAAGAGAACAGAAAGAGGACAGAAAGAGGAAAGAGAACAGAGAGCGAGAGGACAGAAAGAGGAAAGAAGAAAGTGGAAAGAGGAAAGAAGAAAGAGAACAGAAAGAGGAAAGAGGACAGAGGACAGAGATGAAAGAGAACAGAGAGCGAGACGATAGAAAGAGGAAAGAGGACAGAAAGAGGAAAGAAAGAAGAAAGAGGACAGAAAGAGGAAAGAAGAAAGAGGAAAGAGGACAGAAAGAGGAAAGAAGAAAGAGGAAAGAGGACAGAAAGAGGAAATAGGACAGAAAGAGGAAAGAGAGTGAGAGGACAGAAAGAGGAAAGAGGACAGAAAGAGGAAAGAGAGTGAGAGGACAGAAAGAGGAAAGAGGACAGAAAGAAGAAAGAGGACAGAAAGAGGAAAGACGAAAGAGGACAGAAAGAGAGCAGAGGACAGACAAACAGACAGAGACCAGGACAAGAGAATAGAACAGAGAAGACAGACAGACAGAAGTGGAAGGCAACAGATCTAGACTACTGTTCATATTACTGCCTGTAGTATCTGTATAGACTACTGTTCATATTACTGCCTTGCCTGTAGTATCTGTATAGACTACTGTTCATATTACTGCCTGTAGTATCTGTATAGACTACTGTTCATATTACTGCCTGTAGTATCTGGGTGTGTCTGTGAAAGTGTTGTCATGGTAACGAATGGCAAGTGGATATGTTTATAAACATGCTTTGATGTCTGTAATCAAGTTGATGAGCAACACCTGCTGAATCTGTCAGCTGTGCTGTGCTTCAGCTATTCAGAGTCCCTGAGAGCGAGCTCTCAAACAAAGCCTCACAGTGGCAAAACGATAACTGCTATCAGTCAAATGACGTCATCCTGAGCACCACAAGGCCTTTGTGAACGTATCGGTATAAAATTTATATGGATAAACGTAAAAATGTGGTCATATCGGTGATTTCAAAAAGTGGTTCGTTCAGTGTTTCGCTGGGAAATATCCAGGAGTTTTAACATTGGAGCCAATGCAGAAAGATATGGACCTCTTGTCATTTGGAAGCTCAACCAGCCAAAAGTAAAAGGCGTATCACAAAACTGAGCAGATTGGCTGAAACTAGACAAAAATACCTACGTTTTGATGTATAAATTGTGTATGACAAGTAGATATTGTGGGCGTGACAACAATTTATTGAGAAGGGACAAAGATAATTTTTTCAAAGCTTCACCCTCTAGCTATGACATCATCCACTCTAAGCAGTGCAATACACACTCTGTTTAATCGATAAAATTTCCTGAAAAGATCACTAAACTTAAACAGCTTTTTCACAAAAACTGTAAAAGGTATCAAACTGAAAAGCCATAGCCTGATAGCTGAATATTTTGCGAACGTCTGTAGGTGAAAGTATGAAGGAGCTGAAAATTTTGGGAGCGGAAGAAGATTTTAAGGAGTTGAAGGCTGCTCTCATTCACTTCAATGTTAAAAAAAAGTGTTAAAAAGCTTAAAATTTAAATAAGTATAAATAGTAGAAAGAAAGTTGAAGAAGTCCCATCGTTAGCTGAAAGAGCTGAACATTTGAAAAGTTGAATGGTTTAAATAGCTGAAAGTATGCAGAAGTTACGGAGAGGCAAAAAACGTACGGAATAATAAGAAGTATATAAAGAACCGAATAACAATAGTTGGAATGCTGTTGAACAGCATTCCCACTAATAACAATAGGTGGAATGCTGTAAAACAGCATTCCCCCAATAAAGAACAGGATAACAATAGGTGGAATGCTGTAGAACAGCATTCCCCCAAAAAGTAAGAGCAGGGAGTTATTATCTTGGAGTAAAGACGAGGTGGAACTGTTACTGAAAGGTATATAAGCTACCTCACCGATAAGACTGACTGACGGGTGTCGTTGTGTCCAAAGGTCTCCGTTTGTGCCCGTCTAGACTACAAAGCAACCATGGAGTTTTTAAACCACAACGGTGCTGCAGTGTTTCCAAATGTTAAAGTTTTAGGGGCTCGGAAGGATGCCAGGCGTAAACGCAGCAAATATATTAGTGTTTAAACCAAAACGTAGCAGTGTAGATGTAGCATTTGGTTCAAATGGAAATCAGAAAGCGTATTTCATGTGTACTCCATTCACGAAAATCCATTTAGCCTGTTGTTGCGTGGGCACACAAATGAGTAGCCTACCTATTTCCTCTTACGCAGAAGTCAGTCGAGTAAGCTCTTCTTCAGTGTGGCCCAGGACACATTCACATACACACTGCTAAAAGGAGTCCACTTCCGAATGTTGTCTGAGCCATCAAATCCCGACTAAACTCGACAATTAGATGGAAACATCACTACTGTTGCTGGTCTCTCTTCTTGGGTTGATCACATTTTGGGTCTGGTCTATTATCCTCTGGGCTGCAGAGATTTGACCAAAACCCAATCTATGACATTCCATTCAGAATCAACACATGCCACTATAACATCAGCCACTTTCCAATCTCAGTGCTGCTGCCTGAAAGACCACGATGTGACACTGTCCTCCCCTGAAAATAACGCCCTCATAAGTCATTTGTTCAAGCAGCAATTACGACACATATTTATATTTATAGTGGCGCCGCCCTCTAGTGGCCTTAGTTATGATGGGAGCAAAGCAGGAAGTAAGGTGAGAAATAAAATAATTTACTCATACGATGTGCCAGCAGTAGTAAGAGCCTCAGCATTTAATAAATGGCTTTAATCGGTTTACTATTTTCTATGTTTCAATATGTTTTATGCGGTTTCGCAGGGACACCAAATGAATGTGTATGTAAGTCCTTAAACTTTCGGCAAACATGTGGCCTGAAGCTGGTCTCTAATTGGTTTCTTAAAGATTTATTAAGATTCTAATTGGTTTCTTAAAGATTTATTAAGATTCAAATTGATTTCTTAAAGATTTATTAATTCTTCCGGTTCTCCTCCGGGCACAGCTTGCTGCGTCCCTGGCCAATCAGAATTGGATAAATGTTATTTTATCCAATCTGATTGACTCTCGACACCTGTCATTCAACTTTATGCTCTTGGCCGCTACTCGCACAGGCGATGCCGTCACTCCGCCAAAACCTTGCAAGCTGACAATCACACAAATCACTTTCGTAGAGATAATGGCAGCAGTTTAAACCAAATTATGTCAATGATTTACAAAAAAAAACTTTCACAAGACGTTCGCTGGAAGAAAAAAAGATGATAGAGGACCAGACCAACCCGATTTACAAATCTGTCAGCAGGCCAGTGACCGAGGACGAAGCTACACCGGGGCTTCACCGTGGGCTTCACCCGCTATTGTTATGCGAAACGGAGTCGGCTGGCTGGATGTGATGTTAGCAATGCATTTTTTTGCTTTCCCTGTCGGCACTGAGGTTTTGTGAAGGCTTATCTCGTAGCTGGTAACATTACGCTAGAAAGGCCTGGCCAGCAGGATGCGGTCATGCAAATTACTAATAACTATTTTGCTTTCATGCTTGCTTTTTAAAACAATGGGGACTAACCCAGAATGGACCATACCGGAGTGAGGGCTATGAAGTACCTACCTGTCTGAAGAAGTAAACATGATAACACCAGAGCACACATGGATAATTCAGTTAAGCTATATTCGGAAGAGTGAACACTACTACGCAACTGGACGATGGGCCACAGAGTTGCGGTGAAGAAACACAGGAGGTGGATAAAAATCTGCATATCTAATCCCAAATAATAAACTGTGTAAAGTTTTATGGGGCTTTTGAGTTGGCCTTGCGTGGGCATGACGAGATCGACACCTGGAGCAATCCTGGCATTTTCAGGGGACTGGTGGACTTCGTTGACTCCCTCGAAAGTGTGCTGGAGGAGCGCTTTAACCCTCATTTTGTCCTCGGGTCAAATTGGAAGTTTATATATCATAAATTTGTGTTTCTTTTAACCAAATTGCAACAAAATAACACGGATGGTTCCATAAGATGCTCTTCACAAAGTAAATTAACAAAAAAGCAACATAAACATAAAAACAGTGTATAAGAGTGTTAATTTTGACCCGGGAGGACAACACAAGGGTTAAGACAGCCACCTTTTTTAGAGGTACATCAAAAACCTTACAAATCGAGCTGTCAGTGCTGAGGGATTACATTCTGGAGTAAATAAAGACTGCAGATTTTATCGCCATTCAAGCTGTAATTTGTGTTAAATTGTGTTGGGGTGGCTACTGAAACTGACTGATTATGGCACAGCCCCACCTAGGATATTTTTCACCAGTTGCCACTGCTGGAACCGTCTCACAACGTTAACGATGTGTTAAAAACCATGACTGTTACCTTCTCTGGTTCAGATATGAGGACGGAAAATGCTCATGTGCGTTGTATCATAGGGTAGGAATAAACGACCGATATCATGTATACCCTCCAACCCCCACCTGCAGATCCGAGCCAATGACACAGAGAAGAATGGGTTGGAAGAGAAATATCAATTATTGCTGGGATTGTCTATTATTTCTACAAAATATGCTATAATCACATACAAATTCCACACAAAGGGGACTTTAAATCAGTAGTCTTGGACCACTGAGACCCTAGTCTCGCATTTCCAGACCTTCCTCCACAACGCTGCAAAGGAGGGTCTGGCTAGTCCACACAGCATTCCTGGATGGGACAAAAACGTGCTCTGGTTTATTGGCATTTCTTTAAACCAATCACAATCGTTTTGTATTGGGTGTGGATGGAGCCACGGTGCCTCTGCAAAATAGCCTCCGGAAGGAACTTGTTTTGGTGGAACATACAGTATGTACGTTCAAAAGTAGTTTTAGTCGTGCAACAGAAAACTCAGATTGGACAGATAGTCTAGCTAGCTGTCTGAATTTACCCTGCAGAGATCTGAGGAGCAGTTAACCATAGTCCTCAGAAATCCACCAGAGTTTAGAACGCCAACACAAAGAAATAGGAAGGAGACAGACATCCGGCCGGAAATGCGGCACTGGAACAATCTCATATCACGTGTAAAATCAAAACCTGCAAACTCTTTTGCAACAAACATCTTAAAGTGTCTTAGCCACAATGACAAGACAGTTCCTTAAGTGGAAAGGATGCTTGTGCCAAGACCGTCCATCACCATTGGCAATTCTGTGGTGGTGCCAGCTGGGACACCATGAACTGTTCTCAGCAAACATGGCAGCAGTAGCCTGCTCCTGTAGATTCTGATGTACACGTTCAGAAGGTGCTGGCCAACTTACCTCCAGGCCATGGTCCAACCCTCCACTCCTGTTGACCATTGTGCTCCTCTGCCCCTGGCTGACTCATAGGAGGACCCTGTGGTTGCTCATATCCATCAAGACTCTTCTCTT
Organism: Perca fluviatilis; assembly: GCF_010015445.1. Lineage (NCBI taxonomy): Eukaryota > Metazoa > Chordata > Actinopteri > Perciformes > Percidae > Perca > Perca fluviatilis. The sequence goes on from NC_053125.1 coordinate 3,691,200, forward strand.
TTCTGGGCCCCACAGTGGTGGAACTTCCCACTGAAGTCAGGACAGCAGGCACTGCCCATGTATTTTGCTGCAAACTTATTTACCTCAGTATTTATCACAGTATTACCACTTATGACCAAAATGTATACACTGATTGATTCATTTATTATTTATTCAGTTATGTCCATTTATAATTAATATGCATCATCAGTTAGCCCGACATACTGCAAACAGCATCTCCTTTAGTGACTGCATATTGCTCCTCCATAGACTTTACAGGTTCATAAGATGGAGAAAAAAACACACACAATGGAGAACTCAAAACAGCAGACCAAGCAATATCAAAACATCACAGTGGCCAATGAGTTAATTAACCAGTGACTGTTTATGGATTTTGCAAGTGCATATAGTGAAAGTTAACTCCTACACACACACACACACACACACACACACACACACACACACACACACACACACACACACACACACACACACTATAGCCCTGCAGCTGGACACCTAGTCTGACAGGACTTTGCCAGATGGTCCAATGGGACGCTAGAGAGGGAGGGAGGGAGGGAGGGAGGATATAAGAGCTAAAGAGAAAGATGGAGAGGAGGGGACAATGCTAATGGATGCAGAAGTGTGTGCGTATGTGTGTGTAGGAGGGGAATCATCTGTTCCTGAAAGAATGGAAGAATAAGAATAAGGGTTATAGGGGGGTGTATGTAGTCCTGCTGAAGCTGCATTTGCACTTGAATGGATACTTGGACACATGCAAGTACTCATGCACACAAATACACAGAAAGACACTGGGCATACACTAGTGTAGTACTTTATTTTGGGTAATTTGATCTTGTTATTTACTACAAGGAAGAATAAGGTCAACAACAATTGAACAAATTGAATTAACATGACATGAGCTTTCATTCATTATAAATTGGACATGAATTGGATCACTGGCTGCTACCCACACAGCTATATGATTGGTTAATATTTTAATAATATCACAGGACTTGTCTGTACTACTCTTATTCTGATATGGCGCATATTAGCATTAATATAACATTGTTAATCATGAAATTCAAGCTGCATTCAATATGCAAGCTAAGACCCCGCCCCCACGAGTGTCAGTCAAAAATACTCGCGTTGTGACCACGCCCATTTCCCCTCACTCCCTTGCGCTGGCTGCACCCTTCCGAAAACCAGGTAGAACGAAAAAACTGTTTTGGTCAACTTCCGGTTGTAACTACCAGAGTAAAATAAGCAACACAATTTCCGTAACAGAAGTTAAGGAACATGTTTTATATTTTATTTATTGGGTTAGCTATTTGATTATATTGGCTATTATATATATATATATATATATATATATATATATATATATATATAGGAACTGATTAAGAAAATGATGGACCCATTACAATGCTCTCAATGCTTTTTCCTGTAGCCAGAAATAACATGGTGGTGAAAATTCTGAATCTTCTGAATGGGTCTTAAAATATTGGAATCAGTTTAAAAAGATGGAGGCCCACATTTTTATTGTTGAATGTAAACAGGTGCTAAGGAAGATCTGATATTTCCTGAGATTTGAGTCGGCTGCCAAACCATAGGCTACTGAGTTTAACAGGTTCTGTATGACGCTAAAAAATCACTCCCAAAAGACCAACAAAAGGCAAACACTGACCAACAATTTTTTTTTATTACATTACGACATAATTGAGAGTCTTTAAAACAGTCTCTTCTTATATCACAGATGTTTTTCTGAAGTTGTGAGCTTTTATTTTGAAGCAAAGACATAATGTTCCCGTATTATTGTTGCGAAATGTGCCAGCTTGATGTAACTTCCTGAAAGATTGACAGCTTGTACCGCTCTCTTTTACTAGTGGAAACGATAGCACCCGTTGTGTGAGAGACGCAATCACAACTCGCCAACCGATTTTTCTCGGATTTAATTTTGTACTTTTTGAAAAAAGTTTAGAAAAAACGCACTCAGTTTGGAGTTAATAACAATCTACGTGGTATGAAAGTGGAGCGGACGATTCAAACTAAGTAAAAGAGGAGGTAACCGTGTCCGTTTGATGGCTGCTGGGGATGGAGCCCAGCTGCCTGCCACAGTAGCGGCCAGCCGGAGCGTGGAGAAGGCGCTCGAGGAGGCTGCCGCGAGCGGGGCTCTTAACTTGGCCAACCGAAAGCTGAAGGAGTTTCCCCGGAGCGCCAGGAACTACGACCTGTCCGACATTACACATGCAGGTCGGTTTGCTTCCCACTGTTTCCCTCAACTCAGAAAGCAGTACGAGCGAGCTAGCTGTTATAATGAGAACAGCCTTTTGTTTTATCGCCACCTGCTTCTTTCGGAGAAGGCACATCCTCTCTCGACACGTTTCACAAGACTCCAGTTATTTTGCCCTGATGACTGTCACAACCGTATACCTCGTAAATTATGAAGTAAGGACTTCTTTCAAATTGTCAGGACCTACCTCTTATTTCGGCACACGGAAACCCCACAAAACTGTTGTTAAATCAATAAGAATTATTAATTAAAACTGGCCCGTAACGCTTCTTTTACCAAACTGCAGTGTGAACTCAGTGTTGCCGTTACCACGCATTGTACAGCAGAATTGTATTTATAAAACAAAAGACCCTTCTTGGTGAAGTCGAGTCTTACTTCATGGAGCATTTACTACTCTCTTTAAACAAATCCACATGAAGTTCCAGCTCTTTAAACGAAGCTTAACTTGTTCTCTTAAAGTAGACTTCAAAGAAAAAATGTCAAATCGTCAGACATCTGAGTTCCTCTTCCTCAGCATACACTCCTTTTAAGCGACTGTAGCATTTTTTACATTGCCAGTCCCCGTATGTTTGTCAGTGTGTTGTTAGAGCTTCACTCACTATCGTGTCACAACTTTAGGCTACTGTTTGGGTTTAACAGTGGTTTTGGTATTTTTTTTTTCTGTTTTGAGTGATGAGCCCATCGTGTAACAACATGGCAACCTTTTAGTAACCAGCTTCCTGGTCTGAATGTGTTACTTCATCTCTTTGAGCTAAATTGCCCAGGCCATTGTAGAAGGCTATTGCTAACAACAACAGAGTAAAACTGAACAGTGAAGTGGGTGTGGATGACACTGTGGATTACAGGTAACTACCTTGGCCTCACCTGGTTGAAAAGAGGATTACCCCATCCAGGTTGCTGAAATCAATGTGACTATGCAGCACCCCCTATCCTCTGCTGCTGCTTTCTGTGCTTTGGTAATTATGACCATCTGCTCATAACAAGCCAGGTCTAGGCCCTGTGGGAAGAGGAGACCTTGAAAACACACACACACACACACACACACACACACACACACACACACACACACACACACACACACACACACACACACACACAGGCACCTGCCACTAGAGCAACCCAACCCTAATGACTATACATGCATGCCATACCTACGGTAATGCTACTTGATTAGGATATGTTTATCCAAGTGCAGGTTATTGGATAAACTAATAATCCAGCTCGGCAAATAGGGAAAAGATCTAACTCTGGTTCTTTTAGTTAGGTTTAAAGGGGCACACACACTGATTTTATACAGTTTACTCATTGGATCTGTATTGCTCAGCCTGTGAAAATAGTTGTATGATGTCTTCTGTGGCTCTGGAGGAGCTTTGTCTGACAAAATAACCCTAAAGATTTCATAGTGATTGTAATCTAAATCCACAATGTTCCACTTCCATGATTGCTCCATTGCCGACGAAAATTCTGCTGGATTCCAATCGTTTAGGTCGGACATCCTTTCTTTGTGTTGGCGTTCTAAACTCCGGTGGATTTATGAGGACTATGGTTAACTGCTCCTCAGATCTCTGCAGGGTAAATCCAGACAGCTAGCTAGACTATCTGTCCAATCAGAGTTTTCTCTTGCACGCCTAAAACAACTTGGGGGTTGGAGGAGAGAAAAAAAAGAGATTTTGAGAAAAAAGTAGATATTTTTATTAAAGGGGTGATAGAATGATTATTTATGGTATTTGACACTGTTCCTTAAGGTTTCCTAATAGGGTATGTAACATTGGTTGGGCTGAAAATTGCCCAAATGCTATTTTATGGGCCCTTAACTACCCTGTGAATATGGCCCTATTTGTAACAAGAGCTTTTCTTCCAAATATGGTATGCTCATGAATATTTAGATGAGCTGCGCGCTGATTGGTTTGAGTGAACCACATAGAAACACATTGGAGACGAGACAGCAGGTCTCATATTTCAGACACTGCAAAGTTATACATTGTTTGTCTACTATTTCGTTATTAAATTCACTTCTGAGACTTTTTTATGTTAGAAATCAACTATATGCTATACGCCACTTATATTACAGCTACCCCAAGGTCTTATAAAGCTAACAATTGTGTCCGATTTCAATTTAAAGTGCCCATATTATGAAAAAAACACTTTTTCTGGTATTTGGGGTGTTCTTTTGTGTCTCTGGTGCTTCCACACACATACAAACTTTGAAAAAAATCCATCCATGCTGTTCTGAGTGAGATACGGTTTCTGAATGTGTCCTGCCTTCAGTCTCCTGTTGAGCTGTTCAAAATCGGCTCGGACTGTGACGTCACAATCCGAAATGAGCTGGCTAACCGCAACCGTTAGCTCGTAGCGTTAGCATTAGCATGCTAACGCTAATGCTAACACTAGCATGGTACCTCGTTCTCAATAGCAAAGCACTGCTACAACACACACAAGTTCACCATAATCTACAAAAGAACTACTTACATGTGCGCCCTCATTTAGAAGTCTCCCAGCTAATCCTGCCTTGTAACTGACTGAAGTTGGAGAAACAGCCTGTCTTTTACTTCTATGGAGCTAGCTAGCTGACATGCTCTACATCTGAGCTACTGAGCATGTGCGAGTGCAATCAAAGATAGTACAGAAGAAGAAAAGAGGTCTCACTCTGTAGCTAAAACAGAAACCAGGTGAAAAGAGGATCTACAGCAGTGAGAGAGCTGTGCAGTACAAAAAAAATATGGTGTTTTTTGAAAATTAAACCATGTAAACCTTTTCTGGTACAACCTTAAAATACAATTATGAACCTGAAAATGAGTATAATATGGGCGCTTTAATAAATTTTTGTGAACACCAGGGGTTTCGTTAGCTGCTAGTGTCCCTTCAATCTTATGTGTACAGATTGCAGCTAGTTAGCTACACTTTCAGCATAACTAGAGTATATTTACAGTCTGAATTTCGTCACGCCACTTATATATCCGCTACCCCAAGGTTTTATAAAGCTAACAATTGTGTCCAATTTCAATTTAATGCATTTTTTCTGAATTTTAGGGGTCTCCTTAGGAGGAGCTGCTAGCTAGGCTATATGTCCCATTTAATCCTATGGGAAAAGATTGTTGCTACACTTTCGGCATAACTATCGTTTATTTACAGTTTGAATTTCGTCACGACATGTATATCACAGCTCCCTAAGGTCTTAACAAAGCTAAGCTTTGTCCGATTTCAATTTAATGCATTTTTGTGAATTTTAGAGGTCTTGTTAGGAGGAGGCAAGCTAGCTATCTCTCATTGATAGAGCTCCATCCAGCTCACTCGTGGACAAGAGGCGTTTATTTCGCGATCGTTTGTTTAAATAACTCAATACACATATCCATTATAAGATTAACTGGAACCTGTGGTAAGAGATTTGGGGGCGTAACAAGCTCGCTGACCGCGCCTTCACTTACACAGACCGGTCATTTAGCAGGAAGAGTGGAGCTGCAGGCCCTGGAGCTCTGTCAGGGCAGCGGCGTTTGGTAGTTCACTAACCCAGAAATGGTGACTTTGCGCGGGTATCGAGCACCGTGGGCTGCCAGCCGTGACGGAGCTCCATCTACCTCATAGCAGGCCGGTTTAGCCATACATTTTCGTAGAACAGCCCATATTTGACCTCTACATAGTTGATTTCTCGCAAAAAAAGTGAATTTAGTGGTAAAACAGCAGATTAACAATTTCTGAGATCTGCGCGACCTATTCAGAAGACTAACTGACCTCAGATCAGTTAGTGGCCTATGTAAATTTTGGGGCGTTACAAAGATAGAAGGTAGAGCCAAATAAGGAGGAGTTGAGAAGTTGACGTCAACTTTTAGCTTTGTTCAGATTCGCCCGTTTTCAGAGGCAATTTCAAATTGTGAGATGCAGAGGAAAGAGGTGTCAATGGGATTTTGAGGTTCTATGTATGTCCTATTTACCCACCAAACTGTCGTTATTCAACTATGACAGGGTAAAATCGGTTTTGCATTCTATCACCCCTTTAAATAACATTTGAAAAACCTGTATAAACTTTTTAAAGGTCAAAGAACAATATTAACTATGCTAATTATTAACAATATACCTTAGTAAAACAAATAAATAGCCAAAGCTATAACACTTCTGTTTTCTTTGTAACAAAATACGTTTTAAAAACAAACTCCATTGTGGAGATGATTTGAGCATGTTCAAAATTCTTCTTCAATCAAGTTCTCTTACATTTACAAAGTAAATTAAATGGCCACTGTTTCACAGCACTGTGCAGGGTCTGAAATTAACACTCGCCAGCCGCCAAATGTGGGGGCGGTCCAACACACAAACGCATAAACACTGGCGCAGCCACTACCTTCTGTTTACTGATAGCTAGTGTTTAACTCAGGCTAATTAATTAGCTAGTAAGGTGCGATTTCTGGCAGCCAGCCTTCCAAAAGAAAGCACAGGAAACCGAGTCTCATTTCACCTGTCTGGAAGTCTCTGACACACTTTCCACACTCCGTGTCCACGGACAGCTGTAGGCTTGTACCGGTGTTGATGTTTTGTGCATTATCAGACACACGGCGCCACTTTCCTGAAACAGCTTGCGGGACTGACGCAAGTCCACAGCAGCGTATATGTCCGAGTCGGTCTCCAGCGTTTCCACCTACAGGTTGTCAGCTGTATGTCAATATAGTTTTATATGTCACGTAGCTCTCCACAAGCAGAAAAAAGAGGAGCTTAAAACGCAATTTGCGATGTGATCTGGACGGGAAGGATAACCTGGGAGTTGGAAGGGGTGTGTCGCGATTCTGCCTTCTCACAGCGCAACACAGGTTCGTGGATCTGAGTGTTGCGCTTTCGGTTTCATATCGTTACAGCCCTAGTTGTACGGAATTATTATTATTATTATTATTATTATTATTATTATTATTATTAGATGTTTTCCATGGCAGACATTTTGACACGTCATAGCAGGAAAAGCACAGGAGGCCTATGAAGCTTTTCCGTAGTTTCTGTCAGATCTGTATAGTTACAATATCAGATGTTCATGTTAAACCTAGCCTAAGCTTCAAATATTAAGATTTCCAACTGTTCTGAACGCTCTGGTTTCAACAGTTTTTCTACTCTCTGCCCGGAGTCAAACCGATGTCATACCGAGCAGGTTTTCTAAATATATGGTCATTTGCTCCAGGCAGGCACGCTATTGCACTGTTTATGTTATGTAATCTTGACCCCAGTTTTGAGTCACATTCATGCTGGAGCATGTCCGGCTGTGTAGTTTCTGGTTTTAGAAGCCTTTATTGGTGATTTTTCACCGTAGGAAATCTCATTATGTACTCTGTTGCAATGGACTGTACAGAGGCAGCAGATGCAGAGACCTGGAAAAGCTGACCAATCAGAGCAGACTGGGCTTTTTAAAGAGACAGGCCCTCCAACAGAGCTTCTCAGACAGAGGGTGAATAGAGCTCAACAGTGCCGCCCCTCCTCCGAAAGACCTTGGGTTCCGGAAGTAAATTTCCCAATTCATATCTCTCATTGACATCTGGAAAAATCATAAAACATATAATTCTTAGTGAAAAAATTCAGAAAAAAAACAGAAAATCAAAAAGAAGTCAAAGGTACAAGACTGTGTACATATTTTCATTATCGAGCGAAGGAACTACTTACTCATCCCATAAACCACCACGCACCACTGAATACAGGAAGCTAACGTTAGTTTAGCTAACAGCTAATTTGGCTAACCGCTAGCTGAGACAGCATGTAATGACTTTTAAAGACCCTCAAAATAAAATCTGAAAATATATAAAATATATAACAGCTTTTACGTCAGCTGTAGTCTGCTTTCGCCAGTGTTTAGTTTGAGTTAACGTTATTTTAGACTGAATCAAGCTGTCAGCTAGCGGTTAGCCGAGTTAGCTGTTAGCTAAACTAACGTTAGCTTCCCGGTGGAGGCTAACGGCAGAAGTGTGGAACAGATCGTGATTCGTGCAGTGTCGTAAATCCTCGTAAAACAGCATTATCATTTTGCGCATGTCAGATTTTGCAGGCAGCACAGATCGGGTACCGACAGCTCACTGTGGGATTGTGGTATTGTTCAGGATTGTGGGCAATGAAGTACTTATCCAAGACATTGTGAATGAAAGACATCTCAAAACAAGGTTGGTGCCTCATGAACTTTTGGCATCTATATGAGCATATACAATCGCTTAGTCATGTCGTAGCTGGTTTCAGGTCTACCATCGACGGTTACGACAATGGAGAAATTGCATTGTATTTTTACTTCCGGAACCAGCTGTGGGTGGGACTGTTGAGCTCTATAGGTGCAGCAGCCATGGGCAGTATGAGCTGAAAATAAAGTGTTTGAACATAGGCCTAAAACCTGTAAATATGTTCTAGTAGAAACCAGTCCCTCCAGGATTTTGCGATGTCGTGATCGTGCCAATTCACGCGAATTCAACCAATCGCCCTGAATTTGGTGCAAGTCGCAATTTTGACCAATCACCGCAACTTTTCCGCAAATTTGATCAATAACCTGAAGTTTCCCGTGACTTCAACCAATCCAATGTGACTCTGAGAGCCAATGACCAAGCGGGAGTGAGAATGGCCACGGCTGGATTATTTCCTTGTTTCTGATGAAGACGAGACGTGTGTGACCGACTCGAACATCTCACATTTACCAACAAAACGTACAGCGAAAGACAAGCGTGCAAAACATTTCAGACCGTCCTGCCAACCTGTAGACATTTTAACATCAATGTACGCTGTAATGTTTTTTCACTCTAAAGTCACTGAAGCTGCTGTTTCAATTCTGTCGGCTCTCTGCAGTGGGCGGTGCTGCTCAGCTCCCCCCGCGACTGACGCGCGCGCACACGCACACACACACACACACACACAGACACACACACACACACACACACACACAGCCCAGAGTAATTTTATTCTCCCCAAAACAAGTTTACTCTTTATTTTTAAAGCACTACTTGCAACTTTCACTGTCTCCCGCAACTTCATTGCAACAAACATACAAAAGACATCGCAACTTTTATCGCAGTTTTTTTTTTTACAAAAGCTCTTGCGAAATCGGGCATTTTGGGCCGCAACAATCTCAAAAAAAGGCAGCGAATCCTGGAGGGAGGGACTGAGAAACGCAAAATACATGAACCTGAAAACAAGTATATCCCAGATTCTCCACTGTGCTGCTTTCCGGTTTTGTTCCATCCTCCACCACGCGCCATGCCGCACTGGGTTGTTTTGGTAAATGCCTAGATTAGCATTTTTGGTAAATGCCTAGATGCTCTTGCGGTTTCACTTCCTGCCCGGCTGTCGGAACGGCTCGCGTGAACATAGACCTGGAGCGTATCTTTTATCTTTTAGCGGAGCCGAGAGCAGCTTCACTGTGGAAAATAGGGGTAACTAGAAAATGCATTTCCTGCAGAAAATGCGTGGGAATGCTGGACAGCTGAATTGCTAAAGCTAAACTGGTTGAATAGCTTAAATCCGTAAGAAGTTGAAGTAGTGAGAATAGTTGAAAAAGTGGAAATCGTTTTAATAAGTATGAATTTCACTAAAAAGTTAAAAGTTTATGCTAAACTGAACTGTTGGCTTTAAAGGTTGAATAATGACAAAATATGTAGAACATTGTGAGGTCTGAGTATATTTTCTAACTGATAATGACTCACATATGCAGAAATATGAAACAAATTGTATGAAAAATCTTAAAGGGGTGATAGAATGATTATATAGGGTATTTCACACTGTTCCTTATGGTCTCCTAATGGGGTATGTAACATTGGTTGGGCTGAAAATGGCCTGGTTGATATTTTACTGGCCCTTATGCATCCCTGTGTTTTGGCCCTATTTGTAACAAGAGCTTTTCTTCCAAATATGGTATGGTCATGAATATTTAGATGAGCTGCGCGCTGATTGGTTTAGCGACTTGCCATACGCAGACATTAGAGACGCGCACTGATTGGTTGAGCAAATCCCCAATACACATACATTAGAGAAGCGACAGAATCTCATATTCCAGACACTGCAATGTTTCATTACCAAATTCACTTCTGAGACTTTTTTAAGCGAGAAATCAACTATATAAAGCTGAAATATGGGCCGTTTTATAAAAATTGATGGCTAATTGCAAATTTGGTAAGACGTGTCGGACTTAAGGAGCTCCACACAGTCTGACGAGAAAGCGGCAGCCTGCTGGGCTCCATACCCAGCACAAAGTCACCCTTTGTGGATACTGCACTACGGGGCTCCGCGGCCAGCTGCCGGCATAACTCTTAATATATTTACGGTTTGAATTTCGTCACGCCACTTATATAACATCATTCCGCAATGTCTTATAAAGCTAACCGTTGTGTCTGATTTGATTTTAAGGCATTTTTACGGACGTGAGGCGTCTTTGTAGGACGAGCAGCTGCTTGCTATATGTCCCATTCATTACAATGGGGAAATACCGCAGCTAGCTAGCTACACTGTCGCCATAACTAAATTATATTTACAGTTTGAATTTCGTCACGCCACTTGTATAACATCATTCCACAATGTCTTATAAAGCTAACCGTTGTGTCCGATTTGATTTTAAGGCATTTTTATGAACGCGAGGCGTCTTTGTAGGACGAGCAGCTGCTTGCTATATGTCCCATTCATTACAATGGGGAAATATCGCAGCTTGCTCACTTTCGCATAACTAAAGTATATTTACAGTTTGAATTTCGTCACGGCATGAATATTACAGGTTCCTCAAGGTTTTACAAAGCTTAGCTAACACTTGTCCGATTTCGGATTTCAATTGAATGTATTTTTGTGAATGTCAGAGTTAGGAGGAGGCTAGCTAGCTCTCATTGATGGACTCCATCTCACCGTGGCTCTATCAATGAGACTCTGACAAGAGGCATTTATTTCCCCGATTGTTTGTTTAAATAACTCAACACACATACCCATTATAAGATTTACTGGAACCTGCGGGCTGCGATAAAAGATTGCGGGCGTAACAAGCTCGCTGACACTGCGGTCAGGGCGCGATGTAGCAACCCAGGCAGCACCAACACCGGCACTAAACTCCGACACACAGTCGGAGAAAATTTGCAATTACCCATCCATTTTCGTAAAGCGGCCCATATTTGAGCTTTATATGGTTGATTTCTCGCATAAAAAAGTTTCAGAAGTGAATTTTGTAATGGAATAGCAGAGATCTGCGTGACCTAGCTAGATTCAGAAGACTACCTGATCTCAGGTCAGTTGTGTAGCCTATGTAAATGTTGGGGCGTGACCGTTCTCTTAATACACCCATGGGCTGACAAAGGTTCCGGTTTTTGGGAGGTTGACGTCAACTTCCAGCTTTGTTGGGATTCGCCCGTTTTCAGCGGCAGTTTCAAAATATGAGATTTTCATAGTAAAGGGGTGTCAATGGGATTTTGAGCTTCTATGTATGTCCTATTTACCCACCGAACTGTCCTCATTCAACTATGACAGGGTAAAATCGGTTTTGCATTCTATCACCCCTTTAAAGCTCAACTGCATTGCACTGAACTGCTGGAACATCTGGAAAATGTTCAGAGTTGGAAGCTAAACTGCATTACCTACATAAGTGAAGAGCTTGTTAGAAAAGCTGGAAGCTGAACTGTAATACTGTCAAAGATGAAAGTTGAAATGAATTGTCTGAAAAGGCTGAAAGAAGAAATACTTTGTATTATTTTCAGACATATACACTGCATAGAATGGAAAAGCATCAATCTAGCTGAGATGAGATGTGAAATATATTAGGTGAAAAGAATGGGGCTGAACAAGAAGAGAGGAAAGAGAGAAGGAGAGAAGAAAGGAGAGGAGAGAGAAGAGTGAGGAGAGTGAGGAAAGAGGAGAGGAAAAAGAGAGAAAAGAGAAAATATTGAGAGAGAGCAACTTTGACTAAAATTTACTAAAAAGGCTGAAGGTTTAAAGACTGTATTATTATCAGAGGAGGAGAGACAGAAGGAGGGAGGGAGTGAGAGAGGAAGGGAGGGAGGTAGAGAGAGGAGTGATAGAGAGAGAGAGAAAGATTGAGAAGGAGGGAGGGAGGTAGTGAGGGAGGGAGGTAGAGAGGGAGTGAGGGAGACAGAAAAGAGAAAGAAGGAGGAAGACAGAAGTAGGGCAGGAGACAGCGAGAGACGGAGAATGAGGGAGGAGGAGGAGGGAGACAAAAACAAAAACAGAGGAGACACAGACAGACAGACAGACAGACAGACAGACAGACAGACAGACAGACAGACAGACCAGAACAAGAGAATAGAACAGAGAAGACAGACAGACAGAAGTGGAAGTCAACAGATCTAGACTAGTGTTCATATTACTGCCTGTAGTATCTGTATAGACTACTGTTCATATTACTGCCTGTAGTATCTGTATAGTCCAAAATTAAAAGGCTTATCACAAAGCGCAGCACATTGGCTGAAACTAGACAAAAATACCTACGTTTTGATGTATAAATTGTGTATGACAAGTAAAAATTGTGGGTGTACGAGCAATTTATAGAGAAGGAACTAAGATCATTTTTTTGAAGCTTCACCCTCTGAATGATGACATCATCACTCTAAGAAGCCACATACACACTATGTTTAATCGATAAAAAATCCTGAAAAGATCACTAAACTTAAACAGCTTTTTCACAAAAACTGTAAAAGATATCAAACTGAAAAGTAGACCCCGGATAGCTGAATATTTTGTGAACAGTTTAAAGTTTGCATCACGTCTTTAGGTGGAAGAATGTAGGAGGAGATACATTTTGAAGCAGAAGAGGATTTGAAGGATTTGAAGCTTGCTCTCATTGACTTCAATGTTAAAAAAAAAATGTTAAAAGGCTGAATATTTTAAAAAGTATAAATAGTAGAAAAAAAGTTGAAGAAGTCCCATCATTAGCTGAAAGAGCTTGAATTTGAATGGTTTCAATAGCTGAAAGTATGCAGAAGTTACGCTGAGCTAAAAAACGTACGGAATAAAAAAAATGGCTGACACAAATAACAATAGTTGGAATGCTGTTGAACAGCATTCCCACTAATAAGTCCAGTGTGTCCCCTATAATAACCACCAGGCTAGAGAAATAATTTTATTAAAGCGCCCATATTATGCTCATTTTCAGGTTCATAACTGTATTTTAAGGTTGTACCAGAATAGGTTTACATGGTTTAATTTTCAAAAAACACCATATTTTTGTTGTACTGCACAGCTCTCTCTCACTGCTGCAGATCCTCTTTTCACCTGGTTTCTGTTTTAGCTACAGAGTGAGACCTCTTTTCATCTTCTTCTTCTGTACTATCTTTGATTCACCCGGTACGCGCAGCTTAGCTCAGATGTAGCTAACTCTAGAGACAGTAAAAGAGAGCCTGTTTCTCCAACTTTGGTCAGTTACAAGGCAGGATTAGCTGGGAGACTTCTAAATGAGGGCACACATGTAAGTAGTTCTTTTGTAGATTATGGTGAACTTGTGTGTGTTGTAGCAGTGCTTTGCTATTGAGAACGACGTAGCATGCTAGCGTTAGCGTTAGTATGCTAACGCTAACGCTACGAGCTAACGGTTGTGGTTAGCCAGCTCATTTCGGACTGTGACGTCACAGTCCGAGCCGATTTTGAACAGCTCACTAGGAGACTGAAGGCAGGACACATTCAGAAACCGTATCTCACTCAAAACAGCATGGATGGATTTTTTTCAAAGTTTGTATGTGTGTGGAAGCACCAGAGACACAAAACAACACCCCAAATCCCAGAAAAAGTGTTTTTTTCATAACATGGGCACTTTAATGCCAAAAGTAACACCAAATCTCCTTTGTGTTTCCCCTGGATTCGTGCATCGCTGTGAGTCCATGAACGAGGCAGCTGTCTTTGGTTAGTTCAGTCTGTAACAGCAGGACAGTCCAGTGTGTTATCTGAACTGATAAATCTGTAGCGTAACGGTTACAAACAGGCTCAGTAGTGAAGGACACGCTAATGTGCTGATGGATTCGATGTTGTTTTTATCTGAGCTGGACCAGAGAATATTCGGTTAAAACGATCAGATCGGTGATGCTGTTTTGCCCTCATTGTTCTCTGGGAAGTTAGCTGAAAGTGATGTAATGTAGCATTTTATGTGGAGTGAGCACTTTAAATGCTACATTGCTTGTCAGGAAATGGAGTAACAGGTGAACAAGCTTTAGTATTATCTGTTCAAATAAGTGTTATGGGGGGAATCCAATTCATGCCTATGTGAAGAGTACTTCATGTGGATTCCAAAAAGTAACTGATAAATATTTGAAGAAAGTTTAAAGGGTTAGATCTGGTGTGGTGGGGGCTACTGCCAGGCTGCAGGCATGCTACTGACATTACTCCAAACCTAAATGGAACTGAGCTATCAGTAATGTTATTAATTACATTTGCGCTTTTCCTACTATGAATTATTATTATTATTATTATTATTATTATTGAACCTCAATAAGAAATAATAATTAGCCTGGGAAAACCCTGATGAACTTCCGGCAAATTTTGAGATTTGCAAGTCAGTCTGGCCAACTAACAACATCGAGGCACCAATCACAACCGTTGAGGCGGGCTTTACATAATGACGATAGCGCAGCGACAGCAAGCACCTTTTTGTTTACATTCAACATGACGGCCACCGAAGCGCAGCAACCCGTTGATGCCGCGGTCGCTGCTATGTCACCCGGATCATTGGTCTGATTGGTTGAAGGACTATCCAATTATGCCCAGAGGTGTTTGAGCGCCATCCGTTGGTGACGCCCCTTTGGAAATGAAACAATTTCATTACAGGGCTCTTCCAGACTTTTTAAAAAACAACTATTCTTTATAATGAAAATAATAAATATAAAGTGGGAATCTAAAATAAAGGTTACAGACAATATGTATTGATATGTTCAATACATATATCGATAATACTGGATTGTGGATCATATCGTCCAGTATACTTGTGGGGTCCCGACAGCTTTGTGGGGCCAAAATGCTGGACCCCACAAGTTTAAAGGGCTGTTTGAGGGTTAAGACTTGGTTGTAGGATTAGGGATAGAATTAGGTTATGGTTAGGGTAAGGGTTAAGGTTAGGCATTTAGTTGTGATGGTCAAGGTTAGGATAAGGGGCTAGGGAATGCATTAGGTCAATGACGGGTCCCCACAAAGATAGTGTCATAAACCTGTGTGTGTCACTGTGAGATCTGAGAGCACAGAGCTAACGTTACGGTAGAGACCAGGGATGCACGAATATTGGGCTTTTTGACGGGGTTCGGTTTCTGCCAAACCTTTTAGAATTTTTTTTTCACCGAACCCTACGCTTGCACTACGCGTGCTATGCTGGTTGACGTAATGACGCTGCTTTTGATTCTGGGAAGGTGTTTACATAGGTGAACCGTTCAATGCAGTAGGCTGTGAGAAAGTGAAAATGGAACTCAAAAGCAGAAAAAGTGTTTTTTGGCAGTACTTTGTTGTAGCTAAATGTTCAATTTGCAATGCCGATTTGTCTCGTGGTGGCAAGGACCCTAAACGATACACAACATCGCTGCTGTTAAAACATTTGCGTATGAAACGTCCAAAAGAATGCGAGTTGTGCATGAAGGAATCTACACACAGCAGCCAGTTAAAATAAAATAAAATGAAAAATACACTGCTGTGGACGTTGTTTACTTCATTAATGTGTTTACTGGGCTAATGGACTGAGATGGGAGTAGGATTCGGTATTTGGTTTCGGATTCGGCAGAATCTTAACCAGTGGATTCGGTAGTCGACCGAACCCCAAAAATCTGGATTCCGTGCATCCCTAGTAGAGACTGAGTAACGTTAGTAAAGAGGGAGTGACAGGCTGGGGATCTAAAGAAGGATGGGAAATACTGTTCTAAGTTATAGGAGCTTAGCTGGGAGCTTCATGGAGACAGCTAATGCTAACGTTAGCTGCCCTTCAGCTGTCAGTCCGCTTCCACTTCATGTTACCTTCTAGTAGCTGTATTCTCAGTAACGTGAGACAATCTGCAAGAAACAGGTTGCTTATAAACCACTAAAATAGGCTGAGGTGAGGCCAGTAAGCCTATCATCAATGTTTGTTTTCACAAATAGGCTGATTTCTATTTGCTAATATGTTGGATTCATGTTAAGACATTTAAACTTGTAAGTGATTTTCTCCAGTGATTTCTTGCCCTGCTGCTTCCACACAGCTCAGCAGGGAGTGTTGCTGGGCAGCGAGAGGGAACAAAGAGCTTTGCGTCATGCCTAATAATAACAACATAACATGGTGAATTATTTGAAATTATGGTAGTTTTTTTTAAATAATTGATTCGGTGGATGACTTTTTCCTTTTCCAGCACATTTTCATATTTAAGTTTCAGCGAGGCATTTACACCGGTAAAGACGCAGCTCATCTTCTATCTAGAGTGAGTTGGAAGGCTATTATAGAAAGACATGAATATGAGAGGCCCAGCAGTGTGTATGATAACATCAGTGGAGCAGCTTCCCTCAGGAAGGTCAAAGGTTTACAGGAGACTTGGCGTGCCTCCCCCAGTGTTTCCTGCTAGCTCAGAGCCTCGCGTGGAACAAAGCCCAGCTATTGTATGTTGTGTGCACCTTGTGGACCCACAAGAGAATATCCACAGCCTACCCTTGGGCTAATGCTTTAATAACTATTTGACCAAGTATTGGTTTTGAAATGATGATATTGGTGTTACTATATAAAAGATTAAAGCTGTGAAATCAGTGATTTAAAAAAATAAGATCACTTTCATGCCAAAAAGGAATGCATAAATATTATTTTATAAATTACTTTGTCCAATGTCCCACTGAAGTGTGCAAAATGACCGATAGGCAGTGAAATAGGAAAAAAAAAAAAACTGCAGGTGTTCTCTGTAGCGGTGGATGATATGGCCCTAAAATACAATGAGGATATTTCAGGGTAGTGGTCGTTTGACCTAGTTAGTTTGAAGCTTACTTTAAGGACCTGTAACTTGTGTTGCCAGCTGGGCATATAAAGATTTCATTTCTTTTCTCTAGGAACGTCAGCTGTAAAAAGCATTGTGAAGTGAAGTGTACAACACAGTTAATGAATTTTCAACATTTGGTGCTTTGGTTTAAAGCAGCCGGACCCCTTTGCTTGTTTGTCAATATCATTTTGCACCTTGTATTTGCTGCTAGATGAAAACTTGAACTTTGAACTTGTGTTCATTTAAGTTCAGACCTTCCTGCCACACTCATCTTCATGGATTGAACTTGCTTTTCTCATTTTAATTTAGGCCTACCTAATAATTGAGCACTGAAAAGTAGAAATGTAGAAAATATTTGTGTAAATCAGTTACTCAATATTAAAGAAGTTTTATTCCTTCATTTATTCTTTATTCCTTTATTTGGATCCCCATTAGCTGCTATCAATGTAGCAGCCACGCTTCCTGGGGTCCACATACAACAATCACAACACCAAACATACATTTAAAACAAGACATACAGTATAGTCCAAGTAAGAGTATCACTGTGTATGTTTCTTAAATTAGTGTCAAATAAAATAACCTCACATTCTGACAATTAAAGTCCATCAGATTTTGGATGAAATAATGTTTAGTTATAGTTTTCTAAGTAGTCTTTTAAAACTGGCCTCACTGGTGCCTCCACTATGATAGTTGGTGAGCTATTCCACATTGTAATGACTCTAAACATAACCGACCTGCACACTGCATCAGTCCGGGGTTTTTGCTTGACTAGATAACCCCTAGCAGCCTGCCGTGTACGGTTGCATGCCAACCACTTGAGACTATGAGAGACTGGCATGCACACTCTCTGTACTCAGCCTGGCACCTGATGGACAGGCCAGTGCCAGTTCTGCTGCTTATTTGGAGCTGTTTGGAGCTTAGACTGATCTTTTTTTGCTGCAACCGACCAGACTGGTGAGCAGTAATCAAGGTGAGATAAAACTAGTGCCTGTTTCATCAACACTCTAGTGGCAGGGATAAGAAAAGGAAAACATATTTTTAATATATGATATTCCATTACCCATTTTCATAACAACTCAGATTGGGATCGGGACATCCCTCTTAGTATACAGATATTGAGTTGTTACTTTTTTACTTTATTAAAAAAGGATTGTTTGGACCAACAGCAGCTCATGTAAGTGCAGTAACAGAAGCAATGGAGATGTTGCATGGGCACAAAGTTAATAAATGAAACTGCGCTCTCATATGTTCTCTGGGGGAGTGAGCACAGCCGAAGGCCAGCAGCTTACTGACGTGTGTGTGTGTGTGTGTGTGTGTGTGTGTGTGTGTGTGTGTGTGTGTGTGTGTGTGTGTGTGTGTGTGTGTGTGTGTGTGTGTGTGTGTGTGTGTGTGTGTGTGTGTGTGTGTGTGTGTGTGTGTGTGTGTGTGTGTGTGTGTGTGTGTGTGTGTGTGTGTCCTTTTCCACATTGTGTAAATTGAAGTGAAAATACTTAATTGTCCATGGTGTTGGTTTGTGCTGTTTAGGCTTTTAGTTGAGCAGTTTTAAGGCCATGACAGCAACTCTATTATTGCCATTATTCAGACACTATAACCCTGTGTCTGTAGTCAAAACCCCCAAATTCCTGTTTATTTCCTCCTGTTGCTTCTCAGGCACTAATGCCTAGAAGAAGTGGAGCTCCTCAGGGCAGCTTCAGCCCTTTCTGTGCAGGGACTCTGAGACCAGTGTAGTTTAGGCGCTAGCTCTGGGACCCCCTCTAGCTCATACCATGTAGGCTGAGTCCTGAGTCTGACCCGCGGTCCTTTGCTGTAGATTTTAGCTTTGTTTGTGACCTGGTACTAGGGTTACTAGGAATTACAGTGTTGGTCAGTCAGTCAGTCCACTGAAAGATGTGGGCAAATATCTTGACTTGGTTTTGAGTGTTGAACACTTCATTTCCTACATTCTGGTAAAATTGTGTGCACCAATTCATGTTGAGAATGTCTGTATTTATGTAAAGGAAAACAGAATTCAGCAAGATGGTGACAATTCAACATATAAAATATGAATGGAATACAACGCAGGAAGGCTCTCAGTCTGTATTCTGTAGATCAGGTTCTCTCATTGAATCTCTGCTGAGTCAGCACACGTGTGGGCATGATTTAGTCTTCTGTCCTCTTTTGTGTCATCTGTTTGGGGAAGTAACCGCCTTAAATGTGCATGTGGCACCTGTTCACGTCAATGATAGCCTATAAACCCTTGGACTTTATTTACTTTATGTGTTTTAGCAAGATTTCTGCTCACGTTCAAAACTTTAAAAACATATTCCACATATCTGTTTTCGAGAAAGTAGTATCATTTTGAGAAAATTGTCAATATTAAGAGAATAAATTGTGATTATTATGAGACTAAAGTCATAACATTTTCAGTTATAATGGTTATCTAGCTGTGCTCCAACATTTAAGGCTGTGGGCATGTCAATAAAATTGTCAAGTGATACTGCCTAGCTCTGATCTGTTTAACAAAGTAATGCAAATCATTGACTGAATAGGACAGTAACACTTTAGATGAGTAATCCAGAACAACACATTGTTGAAATTGTTGAATTCATTAAATCAAAGCATTCCTCATTTAATTGACTCAAACGTAACTTAACTATGTCATGTGATGTGTTACTTCCGTACCCTTTAAGAACAAATATTTTTCTGGTAGCAGCTAGAAGCTGCAAGAGATACACATGCGCGTGTGTGCGTGCAGTTTGAACTCAACATATGGCTGTTATTTACTGTGTGTGTGTGTGTGTGTGTGTGTGTGTGTGTGTGTGTGTGTGTGTGTGTGTGTGTGTGTGTGTGTGTGTGTGTGTGTGTGTGTGTGTGTGTGTGTGTGTGTGTGTGTGTGTGTGTGTGTGTGTGTGTGTGTTTCCTCTGGGCTGCGGATGTGGGCTCTTTTCACTCAGTCTTCACTTCTGCTTTGTCTGTCTTCTTCTCGGAGTCCTTTCTGGTTTCCCCACACTTTTTGTCTGCCATATCCAATTCAATCCAGTTATTAAAGGACTTTTGTTGAAAATGTCACAGGAAATAAAATGCCAGATGGATACATTTCCTCAAAGATATGCATGGGGAAACTGGAAGGAATCTTTCATGAACTGATAAATCCTGTCTTTGGTGTCAGCTAGTGAATGCTATGGCTTGTATCATTCTAGAATGAAGTTCCCCACTTGTAGCACAGAGTAGCGTGTACATCTTCATGCATTATTGCATTACCAGAAGTCAGTTTATTCCAATGGGACAGCAATTTTATAATTCTTTGACATGCTTTAATTGACAGTATTTCCAGTTTCAGGTCTGAACATTTCTCTCTCTGTCTCTGCATCTGAAAGCTGGCAGTGTGTTTTCTCTCTCCGAGTGCAGCAGCTGGTATCCCATGGGAGGTAACTAGAGAGAAGCACAGACACAGACATGGAACGCTGTAGGACAACACCAGCAGTCTGCCAACAAACATATACTGGGCCATACATAGCCTGCTCTGGAGTCTGGCTGGGTGCATGTGTGGAGGAGGCAGCATGGGCCACTCCCCCCACTGCTCATAGCTATTGTTTCTATCCAGTCAGGAGGTATAGACATGTTTCAGGACCTGGATGTCCGCAGCATTTAGCTGGTCTCCCTGCACAAGCCGTTACCTTTAAAGATGAAAGATGAGACAGCCAAACAGCCAGCTGTTTGTTAACGCTGTTTGAGCATTTTAAGCTTTTCATGTTCTGGTGGGAACTTGCACAAGTTGCATCATATCTGACACTTGAGAGTGAGATTGCATTCACAAGCTAACTTCTAAATAGGGAAGTCCCTTTTTCTAGCCTTGATGGTTGTTTACAGTTCTTTATTCAACTGCATTAAGGTTTAAAGCTAATATTCCTATACATTATGTTATGTTCCGCACATAACACCCATTCAACTGTATCTCCATCCATTTTCTCACCCGCTTATTCTGTTCTGGCTTTTCTGTCCCAGCTCATACTCTGTGAGAGGCAGGTACACCTGGATAGGTGTAACAAACCACAGTATGAGTAGGGCTCAGTTAGTTATTTTCACTATCTACTCATGTACTGATTCATTTCTCACATAATTATTTAATCTGTAAAATGGCTCTGTAACTACATTGTAAAGAAATGCCCATCCCAATTCCCCATAGCCCATAGTGATGTTTTTAAATGTTTTGATATCCAATTAACTAACATAAAAACAGAAATATGCATTTAAAAGGTTGGAATCACTGAATCTTTGCCTTTTTTGCATAAAAAGTTGCTGAAGTGGTAAATCAATTATCTGAATTGTTCATTTATTTTGTGTTGATTGACTAATTAATGCAGTTTACTAAGGTAAAGGGATTTGATACTGCTTTTACAGCAGACGGAACACTGAAAGTGTGCATGCAGCAGCATCCTTGGAGTACATGAACACAGACTTCAGCATGTTCTGAATCACTTGATAACATCTAAGCTGCCCTTATTTACAAATAAATAATACATTGGTTGCTGACGCTCAGCCGTCCTCACCAAAACTCCAGAAGCAGCCGAGCTTAGAACATAAACACGACGCACGTGTTTATGTTCGTAATGTTTCACCCTCCTACTGGTTCTGCCCTAAGGAACGTACAGCCCGGTCCTACCAAACGGTTACAGGCCATCATAATGTTGAGAATGGACTTTTCTGCATCGAGACATAATCTTTCAAGAGGGTATCCCGATGCATCTTAGAAACTGTTTGTTTGCCAACGGCTAGTCTCTACTTTATTTATTTCCTTGTTCTGTGGTAGCTACTGTGTGCTCGGGCTCAGCAGGCTGCCATTAGTTAATGGGCCTCAGATCCAGGCCTTCTGGCTGTGGGATTGTTCCGCAACACAATGTAACACTATAAGAGTGTGTGTAAATAATCTAACGGTGTGGAGTGGCCTGCTTGGTGAATAATGGAAGCTCTTATGTAAGCCAGCAGATCCATTAACTCCCTCAGTGTTTGCTGTCCAGATGGCTGATTCACTGAGGAAATGGGCACACCATAGAGTAGGCATGGGGCCTAGCAGGGGTTGAAATGGCAGGGTTTGTGGAGGCATATATAATACTTGCTATAGACTTATCATAGGATTAGTGTTTGACTTATTACATGTGCTCTTCTCAGTCTCAGAGGCTGTGATCCAAGAGAGAAGCATGTTGCTGTAACTTTTCCTAAGGATAGCTAATAAAGGAAGTCCAGAGACTATGTTTAATGGACTGAAAGACTTAGATTTATACAAGGTGTAATTGAGCAGTGATGTGTGGAGAACAGGCCTGTGGGAACTGTGATGACAAGGTATTAACCATGACCTTAGTCTGGCTGGAATGGCTCAAAAGAGAGTTGAATGCATGTTCAGTATCCTGCATTGTGTGTGGAAGTTGTATGAAGCACTTGCTCCTGGATAACAGTAGTAGTAGTAGTAGTAGTAGTAGAAGCGCTTTGAGTGTCTATGATAAAGCAATGAATGAATGAATGAATGAATTAATTAGTAACAACAAAGTCTCTTAGGATAAAAGCGTTAGCTAAATGAATGTAATGTAGTAGTATTGAACACAAATGCTGCTCTTTTAGATTACATAAATGCTTTAAGATAGTTGAGTGAAGCATAAAAAATACAATATCGTACTTAAATACACTGTATTTTTATTATTATTATCATCTATGCACATGGCATAAATCGTCCTTAACTAGACGTCCTAAAACCAGCAATTATAAAAACTATCCATTTTTGAACAAGTTTAAACTTAGTGTTTAAACTGTAGTGAGATCCAGGCTATATGTGTAGTATTTAGTAGTATTTGTGATGTGAAAGAGTTTGGTTTTTATCTGTTTATTATCATACAGTGGCTTCACTTTTTGCACATTTTATTGTGTAGATAGATGTAGATGCCATTTTAAATGGATAAAATTGTCATGTTGTCCATCAATCAACACTCAATAATCCATAATGACAAAGTGAAAACAAGTTTTTTAAACTTTTTGCAAATGTATTAAAAATCATAAAGGTAGGCTATATAAGGGTATAAAACTATTTCAAAACCAGACCATGCTGGAATTGCATAAATACTTACTGCATTTTCTTTTCTGTGGTGATTTGGCTTTGACACTACTGCAGTGCCCATGTTGTTGCCATGACGATTTGGATCGGTTTTCTTGTTTGTCACTTCTGTTGCTCAGAGTTGGAGAAGTTTCAGCTACAGACAACGTCCCTCTGCCTTCAGTGTATTTTGAAACTGAAAAAGCTGAAGTTTCTGGAAGAGGGCTACATGTTGCTGTTAGCCTACAGTAAGATTAAAACGTATCCCAGTCTGTTGGGCCCATTGAACATGTTTTCTGTGTCCTAGTTAGGTGCTGCAGGAGTTCAGAGTGTGTTCGTAGTGTATTTCCCCTTTTGCATAAATGCACTAAGCTTTGCATATGAGAGCTAAAGCAAAGCCTGCAGTCTGTAGGAGGGAAGGAGATAGAAGATGGAAAGGAAATGGAAGGAGAAAGACTTAGGGAAGTGCAAGTGAATAAGGTCGGACCTGATTTGCCAAAGACAATAACTCAAAAGGAGAGTTCCTCCCTATCATCTGGAAAGGAATCTCTCATCAAGGGTCTCATTCCACTGCCTTTACTCACTTAAACTGCTGTGAGAAGTAAAAACATCCCTCCTTGGTCTCTCTTTAGCCTATTTTTCACCAGACTAAGGCCCCTTCTCCACATTCAGAGTATGGGTATAGTGTGTATAATGTGTGTTTGTAACATGCCTGCAGTTCAGTGTGGCTGCTATCTTGTGCTAATCTCTCCTTTTCTCTCTGTCTTTGTAAAATGAGTCATCTGGTCTCTAGGGGGCTCCAGCAGAGATCTTCAGCTATGCTAGGTCAGGGTTAAATTGGCCCAAAACCTCTGTAGTCTGAGCCCGTCTGAGCCTGAGCACAAAGATCAGAAGGCTTTGATGGGAGTATGCCAATGGAGCTCCACCAAAACTAAAAGAGTTGACTAGCAGAGCTCAGCAGAGATCTTCAGCAAGGCTAGGTCTGGTCTCTAGGGGACTCCAGCAGAGATCTTCAGCAAGGCTAGTGGTGCATTCTTTTGTAATCTTGTAATCGCGACTAGTAGCTCGAGCGTGACGTCACATCCATGTCGAAAAACGAATAACCGCGGGTGGTTGCATTCTTTTTGTCACACAATACTAAGAGTCGGAGAAAAGATGGATTTTTGTAACATTTTTAGTAACATTTAGGATTCTATTCACCCAGTTATTGACATATTACACACATATATTTAACAGTTTGATACATGAAAATTACGTTTTGATTAACGTTAACGTTAGGCTACTGCTCTGCTTTCTGCTCAAGACTCGGCTTAAAGCCATTGTTGTCATATAGCAACCGAGCGTCTCTAGCCAATTTCAGCTGCACAAGCTACAAAATAACTAATTAGGCGGTATTTAACTCCTAATAAGACTGTAGCGACATGCCTATAGGTAGCAGTATACAGTGCTATGTGTACGACTTCTTCATTTGGTTACAACAAAGACAAAAGTGCTTAAAATTGTAGATAACCACAATGTTTACTAAGTGTGATGCACGACGTAGCCATCTTTGAAAGTGAGCTCGGGGTCCTCTGAGTTCAGACGAGTTGACGAGTCGTAAATACGACCTCGGGAGCGTTCTTTTTGCAACTTCCGGGTCGTAACTCCGGAAAACAACTTGTAAAACGACTTCGGTGGACAAAAAGAACACACCATTAGTCTGGTCTCTAGGGGACTCCAGCAGAGATCTTCAGCTAGGCTAGGTCTGGTCTCTAGGGGACTCCAGCAGAGATCTTCAGCTAGGTCTCTAGGGGACTCCAGCAGAGACCTTCAGCTGGTGAGTAGTTTGTGCTGAGTGAAGTTCAGACTGTTTATCGGTGTTCACTGGTTAGGGTTAGGGTTAGGTGTCTTGAAGGAGCAGTTGGGGGCAAAAAACATCATTGAGCATTCAGACTAGCCATGTAAGGGATGCATCTGTCATCTTGTTGAATTAGCAATGTGCTTTGTTTTTCATAATTGGTACACATAGCTAGGAAGTAACCATTGACTTTAGAATATTCAAATGAAGTTGAAATTGATTGTAACGATCTAAGTCCGGTAAGGCATGTCACAGAGTGTATTTCACAAAATGTTTGTTTTGATCAGATTGGGAAAAATCTGCCCCTCAATAATTACAGTAATAATATACAGAGTGACGGACTGAGTGAACATCCACATGTCTTGATCTGAATGTTAACTTATCGTAGTAGCCAGCACCAGTTCCATCTCCATTACTCATCTACAGAACAGTTAGCTCTCTCCATTCTCACACTCGGGCCATGCAGCGCTCTCAGCCACATGTACTCACGGAGCTGTGGTGTTCAGCTTCTGGCTACGCTTCTGCTCCTCAACTTGCTGTGACTAACAGTGTAACAGGAATCACCAGCACCACATCCTGTCTTACAGCACATACACAGTTGTTTTGTCATTGGCAACATTGTGAAATAAACCTAAACCGCATCAGACCGAATGGCGGGCTCAAAGAGTTAGGGTAAGGTGTGGCTGGTAAATAGAAAATGCTGATTTGACACAAAATGCACATGTTGTTATTCATACAGAGATAATTATATATTTTTTATTTTATATAATTTTCAAACCACCATTAGCTCCATGCCTGTAGCTGAGGGACTGGAGGTGGTGGACAGGATGGAGTCCTTCCTTCTGCCCCTGACTCCTCATTGATCAGTTGGCTTTCCACACATTTTATTTTGAATCAAGGCAGAGGAACAAAGCTACCTCTGTCAGACATACTCCACATCTTTTGCCAGCAAATATATTTATTTTCCTTCCATTTTTATGTAAATGTCAAAACCTTAAATCTAGCTATCACCTTACCGCTGCACTGATCAATAATTTATATTAACAATGGATTGAAAGACTATGTATAATGTGAAAGTGACGCTTGTAGCAACAAACCAACAGAATTATTATGAACTTTGCAGTTGCTCTCAATTTTCAGCTTTTTTGTGTTTTTGGGTGAATTATTTTGGTTTTGTTTCCAGCAGGCAGTTTTTTGAACTTCACAACAATACCTAATGTAGAAAAAAGCCCACAGTTATAAGTTGGCGTTGCTGTTATTAAGTATTGTGTTTCTATGTTTCACTTTTATATCGATTTATTCATTGATGGTAATATATCATGGGAGCCACAGCACGTGCTGGTTGTATATTATAGCTGACGTCGCACAGTAATAAGCAGTATGATACAGTTAGTCGATCAGTCGATGGATTACAGTTGTGAGCAGTAACTTTCTTCAAGAGTATGTGTGAATGAAAGGAAAAATCCCCACATAACATGGAACATGTATGTTACTGCAAAGGGAAGAGTGAAAATCAGCTCTTTATTCCAGACTCTGGAAGATTAGGCCTTAGTGGTGTTCTGGCGACACACCTGGGGTAACCCAGTGACTAATGCAGAACTAGATCCTAGACTGAGCATTTACCTGTTATCTCCACTACACCTAACGCTTGCTAACATTAGCCGCCATAAGCTGCCTGTCATCTCAGCCAAGTAGACTATAGCTGTGAAGTGGATTGAACTGAGCAGTAGGGATGTTACCCTACACTCAACTCACGATCCCTTACCATTTACGAGTTTAAGTTCACGATGAATGAAATCACTGAAAAATATTCCTTTATATCAACTGCAAAACAGCAGATGTGTCCCATTATCAAAAGTGCAACTGAAATAGTATTTTATCTTAAATTAAAAAATAATTAAAAAATCAAAGACTATGAAAGGCTTGTTTATTGCTAAGGCCATATGGTTATAATCAAATGATTTATTTTAAATGTAATAGCAATAACTTATAACAACCTTTTTCACCAGTCATTTGCTGTTAAACGACAAAAAGAAGAGAAACTAGATGGGAGAAGGGTATTTTACAATAACAGAACCAAATGCAACACTAAGTCTCTGTTGTTTATCTGACAGTGTCCACGGTGTCTCAAAGGTCAGCTAGTCTCCTCTGTGTCTTTAGCTGCAGACTGTTGGACGTCCTGCTGTAATTTCCAGTGAAATACAGACACATGTTAGACCATTTAGCTGTCAGCATTTTAACCCTGTTTAAAGCTTAATTTATGGTAGCCTGGTGCGATGTGCATGCGCCATAAAATGACATCACCACACTGTCGTTTCCAGCGTGAAGGCTCCGAAGCTCTCACGTTGCGTGGTCGTGCACCTCTGAATGTCTCTGTGCATGCTCGCACGCTAGAGGGTGCGACGGGAATCATTCGTCGCTCCCATCCCATCCCGAGCCCACGAAAATACTCCCGTCACATCCCGATCACGGGACTGCCCCCCCCAAAAAATCCTGTCCTGCAAAATCCAGAGAAAAAGACTCCCGAATCCTGTTCCGCTCCCGTTGTGTTCCCTATGTTGTCTAAAGTTATCAGACTCTCTCTGTGTGTGTGTGTGTGTGTGTGTGTGTGTGTGTGTGTGTGTGTGTGTGTGTGTGTGTGTGTGTGTGTGTGTGTGTGTGTGTGTGTGTGTGTGCGTAGCCCGAGGGAGCGAGAGCAGCTCTGCTGCGCTGATGTTGTTGTGTGAATGCAGCGCTGCAGAGCCGTACGTCTCTCACTGCTGGGTGGGTTAGGTAGTGACAATTTTTGCATGCTGTCACGCTTGAGTATAGCCAGCTAATGGTAGGCTAATGTTATCTGCCGTATGTTGGCTAGCGTTGTGCCCTACACTGTTTAAAAATGGCATCGTGATTCATTTTTATCTCAACCGGTTGTAATCTTTACACATTTAAATGGTTTTGAACTGATTCACGATGCATTTTTACATCCTTACTGAGCAGCGACACCTTTTACTGCTGTATGTAACCTTTCATTCCCACTTAAATATAAATGTTGCACCGTTTACTCAAGTATTGTACTGGTGGGAAATACTTTTGACAAGTAAAGTAAAATTTTAACATAAAATGTTGCATATTATTCCAGACGGCATTGCCATGCTTTGTAAACAGCAGCATTTGAAGTCCACCATAGTGCTCTCGCTGTGACTGAGGGCTTTCCCAGCAGTCCCCTTTTTGTTGAGTCATTCCTTTCGGGGGTTGTGTTGTCTTGGCTTCCTCATGCACGGCCTCTTTGTTATTTCATCCTCTTTCTTGCTGCTCCTTTGTCCATGCTCTCCTGCTGGTATTATCTCATTCACCCCTCCCCTCCCCCCTGTACCACACCTCCCTTCTTCAGAACGTGATATGAGTAGAGTCTCCTAAACATGTCTCTGTACACACAGGGAGGCCCAGCATCTCGGTGTCAGGCTGAGGGCTGAGAGGACTGTGAGTTTCCATGAGTGACATGGAATAAATCTTCAAGCTTGCTGCTTTTGAAATTGCCATTGTTGGTACTTCATTAACACCACACAGCTTGTAAGATGAGATGAATGCACAGTTTATGAACTCAGAAACACTAATCAGAAAACCTTAAATATATCTCAGGTAAATCCTAGATGAGTTAGTTTTAGAGTCTGCAAGTGTGAACACATTTTACCTCCTCATCTTTAAGCAGCTGAGCGTGGGTTGGGGTGTTGAGGTTGTATTTTTCTCCCCTTCATTCCTCTTCTTTGCACTCTAAGGTTAAGAACCTTCCTTGTCTTTTTCCAGTTCTAGTCAGATCTTCATCAGCTGCTCACATGTACTATTAATCATCCACTCTTTTTATGTTTGTCTTTCATGGAAAATACAGGTTATTAATGCCGCCTAATACTTCAGTCCCAGCCCTTAAGCAGGTGAGGCATTCAGAAATCTAATATCCTCTTATTTCTGAAGGTATTTCTTGGGTAAGCATGACAAAACATGGTAAAACACAGGGACGGAAAATCTGAGTATTTTACAGCTAAGGGCAACAGCCTTGCAGTAAATACTACCAATTTTTAGTATGTGTTTAATAAAATGCATTAGTCACATTAATACAGAAATGGTTCAGTATGGCAGGTGTCAGTGGTGCTTGACAGTGTTGGGTGTTACACCCAAAGTAACATAACTACTTTTTCGGGTAAAAAAACGCTCTACTACTGAAAATTTGGTAACGAAACATAGTTCCTTTTTCAATTCGGCGCAACTTTACTTTTCCCAGGGACAGATTTGACAGCGACGCTGCCTTCTCAGCTGCGCGCTCACAAGCTCCACACGGGACGTGACAGAGGCTGGTAGCACAGCCAAAGCTAACTTTTGAGAGCATTTTAAGCTAAGAGACAGGCAGACACAAAGCTGACAACCTCACAGATGGATGCGGTGGAGATGGCATTATACATACACGCAGCGGACCGCTGTGGACTTGTCGATTGCACGGACACGCAAGGGTAGGGTCCGGCGCAGGGTCCGGCGTAGACGCAGACCCCTCTGCGTCTACGCCGGACTACGCCGTAACCTGACGTGCACCTCTCGAAAAATGTAACTACACATCGCGGCGACGCATGTCGCTCGGCCGTGGCTTGGTAGCGTTGCATTTCCCTGCATTTCCTCCATAAACAACATGAAATCAAGGAGAGGGTTAACTTCTCCTGCTCCAGATTTCCCACCGTGGTCAGAAAGAACAGGGGAGACACTTTGTTTCTCTCACTATTAGGACTGGGTGTATCGATCTAAATATCGATAGTATCGATACCAAGATGAGTATTGGTATCGGATCGATACTGTCGTGATGAGATCGATACTTTTGTTGTAGTTTCTCTCAGAGTTCATGCGAGCAAACAGTCTCTCCAAGTCTGTACGCAGTGTGCAAACAGCGCATCTCTCTCTCTCTCCCTCTCTCTCTCTCTCTCTCTCTCTCTCTCTCTCTCTCTCTCTCTCTCTCTCTCTGCCCCCTCCCTGCTCTGCCGGAGGCGGAGAGTCAGAACAGTGAGAGAAGCCCGTGATGATGGCGGAAAGAAAGAGAAGCGCTGTGTGGAGTTTATTCACTCCAGCTGATACGGACACTGCCACATGTGATGTGTGCAAAAAAAGTAATTCGCGACTGTGGTAACGCCACCAATTTGCATGAACACATTAAAGCAGTTCACCCGAGAGAGAACTCCGAGCTGCAAAAAAAGTTGGAGGAGGAGGGGGGGGGAGAACCCCAAACCAGACCCCCAAACCAGACCCCCAACAGAGAGACAGAGATCTCTGGCAGAGGCTTTTCAGCCAAGAAATCAGGAGTATCCAGGTAATCTCCAGCATTAAGCAATGTTGTTCACAGTGATCAGAGAGGCAATTTTAGCAGACTGATAGAACCACTATCATAAATTCAGCCAGTTGAAAAAAATCTTAATTAAGTTTCACTGGAATTCAAAAATATACACATATATTATTTTATTATTTTTATACCGTTACATTGTTTTATATTGTTCTAGTTAGTAAATAACATTTAGATTTGCCTAAAATCTTTGTCCTGTGTTTTATCATAATCATAATCAACTAACTAAAGGCAAAATCACAAAATTATTCAATGATCATGACGTTACAAGTAAAAAGTATCGGTATCTATATCGTCGATACTAGCCCTGTATTTACTTGGTATCGGATCGATACTAAAATTCCCAGTATCGCCCACCCCTACTCACTATGATTCTAGAGTCGGTACTCGCTCCGAAGCTAATCGCCGGCACTCTCTCACTTCTCTCATTACCACACACTCCCCCACCCCACACACACACACATGCGGCTCGCTCGACGCACACACCAGCGCACAAGTATAAACATCAGGCCACTTTTAAGACTACGGCGAGAGCTCTGCGTGGAGCCTCCGCACAACTGTAAAACGGCCTTAACACCGTGTAACGCTGATGACCTGCTGATGTGCATTCAACCCGCGCTGGACTCGTTCATAATGAATCAGCCGTTACTCTGTGAGTAGAGAATCCAGTCTGCAGTGTAGTTCAGGCGTTTCACTGATAAACCCATAGATTGGCTTTATGGTCAAAGATAGTTTTTGTATAATTAACTTCAGTCTCTGCCAGAGACGCCTGCTTTTAAAAGTAACGAGTAAAGTAAAAAGTTACTTTCCATAGGGGGTAACTAAGTAAAGTAACAGATTACTTTTTTAAGAAGTAATGAGCAAACACTACTTTTTAAAAGTAACTTCCCCAACACTGGTGCTTTTTACACTTTTTTGGATTGTGTTAAAGGAGTTGATTAAACTCTGGCTAGTTGTGTAAAGATTAAATTCAAACTTTCACACCTCTGTACACCTGGCCAATCACTGTGTGTGGAGTGGGCATGCATTGGAAATGTGTGTGTAAAGGGTGACATTGTCTGACAATCCAGATTTCAGAAAAATAAATAAAACTTGCATGCAAATTAATTAATGTAATGTGGAACTACTGTTAGATACGCGTTTCTTAGGGTTAGGGTTACACCTAATCTGTAGCCCCCCCTTAGCTCTGAGCAAGGGGGTAAGCTTCGCTTCAAAACTCGAACTTCCTATGGCGCCATTTTGATGTTACAAAGCGATCACCTCTCGTTAGCATTCCACTGACTCCCATTCATTTTGACATCACTTGACAGCGAATAACTTTACATCTGAAGCGTTTAAAGACTATTTGTCCATTGTTTATTTCTTTTTTTTTAACATTCTCTTTATTACATTTTTCTAAATTGGCACACATACATACACACACACATATACAAAAAAAAAAAATACAAAAAAAACAATTCACTTTGTAAATACAGTGTGCAAAAATATTCTTATATGTAAACAATTCACATTTTAACACAAGTAATAATATACAAAGAAAAATATGAATAAAAGAGAGAAAAAAAAAAAAGGTAAAGTTGGTAGTAGTAGTAGTGGGGTTAAGGTTCAATTATTGCTGTCTTATTAAAATAATTTATAAAGGGCTTCCATACTGCATAAAAACGATCAGTCCTACTCTTTAAGGAAAATCTAATTCTTTTCAAGTTGAAGGTGGTGCATAACATCTCTAATCAGGGCAGAGCAGCTTGTTGGATTTTTTTGGTTCCAGTTGAGCAAAATCAGTCTACGTGCTAAGTACCATACACTGTTTTTTAGACAACTTAACATTGTCACTATTGACACCAAAAATAGCCATAATTGGGTCCGGGTCTAGTGGTTTTCCCAACACCTCTGACAGTAATTGAAAAACTGAAATCCAATAATTACGAATATTGGGACACTTCCAGAACATATGTCCTAGCGATGCTGGCGTTTGACTGCATCTATCGCATAATGGGTCCACAGAGGAGAACATCTTGGATAGCTTTAATTTAGACAAATGAAGTCTATGTAAGATCTTAAATTGTATTAAACCGTGTCTAATACACAAAGAAGAAGAGTGAACCCGTTCTTGTGCTTCTTCCCATTGCCAGTCTGCAATATCTAATTCAAGGTCTTCCTGCCATGCTGCTCTTACATGCTCCAGTGAAACATCACCTTCCAACTGTGATAATTTATTATATATGATGGATATTCCTCCTTTGATAAATGGATTCTGTAAAAACAGTGTGTCCATCTGAGAGGTTAATGGTTCATTAGGGAATAAAGAAAAATTCTTTTGAACAAAGCTGCGAGCTTGTAGATATTTAAAAAAATGTGAGCTAGGTAGATCGAATATCTGCTGTAACTGCTGAAATGTTAGAAAGCATTTATTAATAAACAAATTTTGGAAGGAACGTATCCCTTTTTTGAACCAGGTCTGAAATATTGGATCAATTTGGGAAGGGAGAAAAGAATGATTCGCAGTTAATGGAGTTAAGATAGAGCATTCCTGCCATTTAAAATGCCTTCTTATCTGGTTCCAAATTTTGAGTGAGTTGGAAACCACTGGATTACTCGGTCGAGCTGGACGGGGGGTGGACAAGGCTGAATAAATTATAGCTGGCCAAGAGGAAGGTGAGCATGACTTATTTTCCATATCGCACCACTCTATCGACCCCTCCTGTATGCAAAATGAGAGAGCTCTTATATTACATGCCCAGTAATACAGCTGAAAATGAGGCAGGGCCATCCCACCCTTCGGTTTAGTCCTCTGTAGATACATCTTCTTGATTCTGGGGGTTTTATTATTCCAAATAAATTGGGTAATTATCTTATCCAAATTTCTAAAAAATGATTTATTAATATAAGCTGGGATACACTGGAAAAAAAATAAATATTTGGGCAAAATACTCATTTTCACCATATTAATGCGACCTGCTAAAGAAATAATGAGTTTGGACCACTTCTTAAAAATTTGTTGGCTATATTCGTACAATTTTTTAGAATATTTTCTTTAAAAAGGGTAGAAAAACATTTAGTTATGGTGATTCCTAGATATTTAAAAGAGTTTACTATTTTAAACGGGAAAGAGGAAAGTGTTTCGAATTGGGCCTTAGGGTTGATTGGAAATATAACACTCTTAGAAAAATTTATCTTGTATCCTGAGATTTTCCCAAATTTATCTAGAATTGACATTATGGTTGGCACTGATTGTGAGGGGTTGGAGATGTAAACTAACAGGTCATCAGCATATAAGGATACTTCCCCCTCTCCTTATTCCACTATAGGCTGTAGATGCACGTAGAGAAATTGCTAAGGGTTCTATTGCTAAAGCAAATAGCAGGGGTGAAAGAGGGCAACCCTGTCTTGTCGAACGGCTTAATTGAAAATAACTAGAGTTATTATTGTTTGTTTGTATAGAAGCTTGGGGGTGAGCATATAACAATTTAATAAATGAAATAAAATTGGGGCCAAAACCAAATTTTCCCAGAGTAGCGAAGAGGTAATCCCACTCAACCCTGTCGAAGGCCTTCTCGGCATCCATAGAAATAAGTACCTTGGGCTGAGTGGGATTGGTGTTTGATGTGTAAATGATATTTAATAGCCTTCTAATGTTAAAAAATAAGAGGAGATTTCTGATAAATCCTGTTTGATCCGTGGAGATCACCGATGGAAGAACTTTTTCGAGAGATTTTGTTATCAACATCAAGAAGACTGATAGGTCTATAAGAACCAGGGTCTAAAGGGTCTTTATCTATCTTATGTATTAAAGAAACGTTTGCCTGATAAAATGTTGGTGGTAAACAGCCTCTCTCAAATGATTCATTAAAAACCTCTAGAAGCAATGGTGAGATTTGATCTCTAAAGGATTTATAAAATTCAGTTGTAAAGCCGTCAGGGCCTGGGGACTTTGAACATTGCATTTTGGATATCGCTTGATTTATTTCACTAATAGTTATTGGCTGTTCCAAGACATTCTTGTCTTCCGTATTCAAGGACGGAACGTTAAGTGATTCAAAAAACTGCTCTATACACGATGGGTCGTTAACAGATTCTGAGGAATATAATTTTACATAAAATTGTTTAAAAATATTGTTTATTTCTTGTGGGTCTGATGTAGTTTGTCCCGTCTCTTTCCTAATTTTAGTGATCAGTCTTGATGCTGCAGTCTCTTTAATTTGCCGAGCAAGGAGTTTACCTGCTCTCCATGTTCATAATATGTGGCTTTTGCCCGCATTAAACGATCAGTAGTTTCTGAGGTGGAGAGTAATTGAAATTCTGACTGGAGAGAGAGTCTCTTCTTGTACAGTTCTGATGAGGGAGAGACTGCATACTCCTGATCTAATTCTAAGATTTGGTCTGTTAATTTCTTTTTTTGTTCTTTACATTGTTTCCTAATCGAGACACTGTGAGAGATAATTTGTCCACGCATATATGCTTTAAATGCCTCCCAAATTGTGGATTTGGAAACGTCTGTCGTATTATTTGTCTCTAAATACAATCCTATTTCAGCTTCGATTTGTTCTACAAATGTCTTATCTGCCAATAAACTATTATCAAATCTCCATTTAAAAGTGTCATATTTAGTTTCAAATAATATTTGAAGAACTAAGGGGCTGTGGTCCGATAATACCATTGCCTCATAGTCACAATGTAAAACGGCTGGTAAAAGTTTATAATCTATTAAAAAAGTCTATTCTAGAATAGGAGTGATGGACCGGTGAGAAAAATGAATATTTTCTTTGGTTTGGGAAGGTAAATCTCCACGGGTCTATTATTTGAAGGCTTTTCATAAACGTTTGTAGCAGTTTGGCTGATTTAGGTAGGGGTACCGTTCTATTTGAAGTCCAACAATGGGTCCAATACGAAGTTAAAGTCACCCCCCATTATCACTTGATGAGTATCTAGATTAGGCAAAATGTTCAAAATAGATGAAATAAATTGTTCATCATCTATATTAGGAGCATATATATTAACTAACAATATTGGTGTGTTGTAGAGCCTTCCTGCTACTATAATATAACGTCCACTGGAATCAGAAATAACTTTTGTTGCAGTAAATTGTATGTTTTTCTTTGAGTATTGCTGCACCCCTAGACTTAAAGTTAAAATTTGAATGAAAGATTTGTTCCACCCACTTTCCCTTTAATCGGCCCTGATCCTGGTTTCTTATATGCGTCTCTTGTAGAAACGCAATATCTGTCCCTAACCTCCCCAAATGAGCAAGTACATTACCCCTTTTTATAGCTCCATTAAGCCCTTTACAATTCCATGAGACAAACTGAACTGAATTTTTCTTAACAGCATTTACTTTCATTCTAGCCATAATCGATCATTCAAAAAGTACTGTAAAGAACGGATTTTTAGAAGTAATATATAAAAAAAAGAAGACAGAAGACAGAAAAAAAATTAAAAAGTGCCAATTTGTTTTCCTAAACAACATCAAACAACTTGAACAATTTGAACAATAGCTCCATTTACCTTTCCTTAACTGAGTTACAAAAAAAAGGACAGAGCAAGTTTAGAAGTCCCTTTTTGCTCATCGTACGGTACAAACAAAAAAGTTAGCAAACGACCTGACTTTTCACTTAGCTCCTTTCTACAATAATAATAAGCTCTACATAGACTATTTTACATTCTTTTTTTTTTTTTATCTCTAACATGGTAGGTGATTAAGTTACATTTCCTTTCCCGATGAACTTGACTAATATACTTAGAGTCCAGAAATTAGTTTAAAAGTATAAACGCCTTACTTGCGTGCTGAAAATGATAACAGACATCAGCTTATCATTTATTCTAGACTTACAGTTCGGCCTTCAGGTTTGAATCTTCTTCCCAATAAATTTCTCCGCATCTCCGGGGTGTTCAAACGTGTACCTGATTCCGTCCAAGGTGATTTCTAGCTTGGCTGGGTAGAACAAACTGTAGTTTATCCCGGCGGCTCGCAGCTTGGCTTTCACTGGATTGAACACGGCGCGCAGTTTGGCAACTTCTGGGCTCACGTCGGGAAAGATATGCACAGGGGATCCTTTGTAGTAGAGACGTTCTTTATTTCTAGACAGCTTCAGGATTTTTTCCTTGTCAGAAAAGTAATGAAAACGAGCAATTATTGCTCGGGGCCTCTCTCCCTGCTTCGGTTTTGGTGCGAGAGCCCTGTGCGCGCGATCTACTGTCATACTGGAATCTCCCAAGTCATCACCTCCGAATATCTCCAACAGCAGGTCCTTGATGAATCGATTCGGATTTCCCGCCTCCACTCCCTCTGGGACACCAACGAATCTTAAATTCTGTCTCCGGCTACGATTCTCCAAATCCATACACTTTTCATGCATTTTCTTGTGTTCTTTGGACATGACTTCGTGGGATTGCTCTAGTGCCGTCACCCTTTCCATCGTGTCATTTAGCACTTTTCCCATCTCCGTGGTTTCGTTTGTCGAGTCGGCCTGTGCGTTGTGCAGAGCGGCAAGCTTGGGAAAGATTTCTTCTCGGAGAGCACGCAGGTCTTCTTTCATCTCTTCTCGATTCTTTTGCACCTCCTGATGAAGGTTTTCAATTTGAGACTTAATATCCTTAATTACAGCCTCTCGGTGCGTATGCAGTTCCGTTCTGAGAGCACGCAGTGAAATTGGAGAATCGTCATCTTGCGTTTGTTCGTCCATTTTCCTTTCACCGCTTTCTGTCTTCGTATTACGGATTGTCGGTGTAACTTTTTTGCACGAGCTCGGTTTCATGACGAAAGGTTTGTAACAACAACTCTTTGACAAAAAAAGGTAACTTTTTCACACGATTGACTATAGTCTATTGAGCAATAATCATGTATTTATTCGAGGAGCTCCCTTTTTCTGCTACTCACTCCATGCGGGCGGAAGCGGAAGTCCATCCATTGTTTATTTATAAAGAAACACAACAATGTATAAAAGGCTCCATTACCTTGTACCTCACGTTATGGCTCTGTAGCAGACGTTTTTATAAAAATAGGCTAACGATTGTGTCACATAGTAGAGGAATTAACGTATAGTACAGGAGAAGCTCGCAGGCAGTTTCGACTTACATGAGCTGTTTAGGTTTAATTACTAAATGTTAACTAGCATTTTAGTTAGCAATAATTAGCCTGTGCCCATGTTATCTCCTTACATATACCTACGCTCTCCATCTTTGCAAGATTGGGAATGATTAAGATTTCTCTTGGCACAGCTACCAGACAACTTTCAGACAGGTTGCTCACGTCACATTTACATTGTCTCTCTCAGTTGGAGGCTGCACAGTAACGCTAGCGCTCACCGGAAAAGTGCTTCTAATATCCTTCACTGGTCTCCGTCCAGAGACACGGGATCTGTTGGTCCATTCTTATACTGTCTATGGCTCTGAGGCTCCTGAGCTCCGCCTACATGTCGACGGTCCAGTGAGTGAGTCAGAGCTAGCAGCACTAAGGACGAGTAGCCTAGCCTATGGCGAGAGGGTGATCCACATACAGTAAGTACTAGGCGACTTCTAAAACTTTAAAAAACGTTGTTTCCGCCACAGTTACAGTAGTGTTGACAGGTGAAGAGGGTGTACAGGTATCGAGCTAGGGTGGGTGTTCAGCAGTTGTTGGGTTGTGAAGGCCGCTGCGAGGAGCAACCTCTATATATATGGCTCGCTCTACCAACTGAGCTTCCCGGGCGCCCTTTTTGTTAATTTTTAAAGTTCGGATTGATACCAATCCTGAGTATCTGACTGGTGATATGGAGGAAATATTTATTCATAATTCAAATTTGAAAGTCCAAAGAGAAAACGAAGCGAGATCAAATTAAAAATACATAAAAAAAAAAAAAAATTCCATTTGGCTTATCCATTTGGCTTTTTGATTTCAATTTAATATTGGCTTTTCATTTTAATTTAATAATTGGCTTTTTGATTTCAATTTAACATTGGCTTTTAATTTAATATTTGGCTTTTCGATTTCAATTTAACATTGCCTTTTCATTTGGACTTGACACATGTCAATGTAAATGAGAAGGCGTGGCCCAAAGGCTGGTGGGAGGGTCTGAAACGAAAGGGGTGCAGAGGCACCTTATGAGCAGCAGGGGGAGCTGACTGTTGGGGAGCACACTGTTAAGCATCTGCAGCTTCAGGACATCGTATTTCTGTATATATCTGATATGTTTGTCATTTTATCTCATATATTTTGTCACTTTTATCGAGAAATAAATACTTTTAAATCAAAAAACGTCGTTCTTGTGACTTCACAATACCTCTGAAGTAACTTTTAAGACGTGCTTGAAGGGAGCACCGGAGAATTTATGTTTTACTGTTGCAAAGCAACCAGGGGTAGGCTAGGCACGCCCAGGAGCACCCATCAAGCGAGTGCATGTCGCTCTCTTTTGTAGATAATGTGACTGTGGGGTAAGTGAGGACTAGATTAGGACTTCACCACCAGGCTGGCTTGGCCTCTTATTTCATATGATAGAAAATGATGATGTAGGCTAAACACAAACGACATTTCATGCAACAACAGTGAAGCTTTCATGTAGTTAATTGGGCCCGTGTTAGTGAGGACTAGATTAGGAATGTATTTAAAGCTGATTCTGGTTTCCAACTTCGCCCCAGGTGTGTCTGTTTATGTGTTGCATATCCTCATGCCCTCTCAGCTGCTGCTTGCTAATGTTATTTCAGACTCTGGCTCTATAGCTGCCCCAACAGAGTTTGCCTCGGCGGTGGACGAGGAAACATCAACTATAACATCTACACATAAAATCTTGCTAAATTTAGCCGTATTACTATGACCGGAAGAAAAAATCTTGTATCCTTTTCTGCGACATACTCTTCTCTACAACTAACGTTCCAGTCAACTAGTCTCATACAATATAAAATGACTAAGGAAGCCTAGTGACGAGTCCATAGCAACCAGTTCACGTGTTGAATTTGTGCCAACTGCACATTTTCTCCGATGTTGTCAGAAGCTTCAGTCTGACGAGACAGCCAGATGCTTTCACCACCCGGAGAAAAAAGTGAGAGAAAGAAAAAGGAGAGGTTGCAGTTCGGCCAATCGGCAGCTTTCCGACCGGACTTTTGCAGTTCCTATAACTTAAACGTTCCTAGAACACTTTTTTCATCGTGTTCCCACTGGACAAATTTGTTGATTTTTAAGTTCCTCTGGCCGTACTACGGGACTTTTTTAGCTCCTACTTCAGAGCAGGGCATTTTCCCTTTCCCCTTTTCCAAGGTCTACTTGATTGGTCGAACTTATAAGTCAGGCCCACTGCCAACCTGGATCTTGCAGCGCGCTGCCTGTAGCCTACTTGCAGACAGTGTCACTACCCAAAGTGAGTAGAGTGCAGATGTCAGTTGCGCACGCGTCACTTTGCGACAAGTAACCTACAAGATGCTAACGGCGGTTTGAGCTAACGTTAGCAATCAAGTAGCCTACTAGATGCTAACGGCGTTTTGAGCTAACGTTAGCAATCAAGTAGCCTACTAGATGCTAATGGCGTTTTTAGCTAACGTTAGCAATCAAACAATCATAGATAGCTAAAACGTTTTTGAAATGACTGCTAGCTACAAGTAAGCAATCAAACACAACATTGGCTGTCACTTGAATGGCGTTTTGAGCTAACGTTGGCAATCTAACAATCATAGAGAGCTAAAACGTTTTTGAAATGACTGCTAGCTACAAGTTAGCAATCAAACACAACATTGGCTATCACTTGAATTGCGTTTTGAGTTAACGTTCGCAATCTAACAATCATAGAGAGCTAAAACGTTTTTGAAATTATTTCCATCTTCTGTTATTGTATGTAAAGAGAAAAGTTTATTATTTTACAGATTTCACAAATTTCAGTAAGACACGTTATGCTGTAAACAGTTTAAATCTGAGCATGCGCAACTCACATTTGCACTCGACCAGAGCCGGTCTGACTCGGCTAACATCGGGTATGACACGTTATGCCGTAAACCGTTTAAATCTGAGCATGCGCTACTCAAATCTGCACTCTACTCACTTTGGGTAGTGACACAGAGCAACAGCGGGACATTTTTAACAATTTTCACCATCTTATTCATCATTAAAGTCACTTCTGACAACGTTTTAGGCGAGAAATGAACGGTTTAGATTTCGAATTTGGGCAGTCTTCCGAAAATCGTTGCCAAATTGACAATTTGCTTCAAAGTTTTCGGAGTTGAGAAGCTCCATAAAGTGACGGGACTGCCAGCCGGTGGCGGCCGGGATCGCTTGCTCGCTGGCCGGCCTGTCATCCTGGGACACCCGGCTGTCAGCCGGAGGTCTCTCAGACCGGTCTTGTAAATAAGAGGCTTTTATTTCGCCGTTGACGGTTTGTTTGTTTAAATATCACAACACATGTCCATCACAAGATTAACGGGAACCTGATTACTGCCTTTTGGCGTTAAACTCCACAAGCGCCTGCAGGCTTGACAACTTCGCTGGTCCGCCGTCACACACACACACGCACGGCCACAGGCAGAGAGAGAGAGATACCCGTTTCTCTTCTGGAGACTTGTTTAATATATACATATATACATTAGATTTAGTATAGTTCATACTTTTTGGGCGTATTTCTTTTCTGATTTTAATTAAGACTGTTGCTGTGCTTGCATACCCTACTATAGTAGTACTAGTACTACTAGTACTGACTGACTACCCAGTTGAGATTGTGTGCGTGTGTGTCCTCGAGATCTGACCACACACAAACACACGTAGCAGAGCTACCCACACCCATGTTTCTGTTGCTTAATTAAATAAAACATCAAAAGAGAGAAGTTGTCTCCGTCTGTGTTTTAAACACACACCTGGGACGAAGTTGGAAACCAGAATCAGCTTTAAATACAGTCCTAATCTAGTCCTTATTTACCCCACAGTCACATTAGCTACAAAAGAGAGAGACATGCACTCGCTTGATGGGTGCTCCTGGGCGTGCCTAGCCTACCCCTGGTTGCTTGGCAACAGTAAACATAAATTCTCCGGTGCTCCCTTCAAGCACGTCTTAAAAGTTACTTCAGAGGTATTGTTAAGTCACAAGAACGATGTTTTTTGATTTAAAAGTATTTATTTCTCGATAAAAGGGACAAAATATATGAGATAAAATGACAAACATATCAGATATATACAGAAATACGATGTCCTGAAGCTGCAGACAGATGCTTAACAGTGTGCTCCCCAACAGTCAGCTCCCCCTGCTGCTCATAAGGTGCCTCTGCACCCCTTTCGTTTCAGACCCTCCCATCAGCCTTTGGGCCATGCCTCCTCATTTACATTGACATGTGTCAAGTCCAAACGAAAAGGCAATGTTAAATGGAAATTGAAATGCCAAATATTAAATCCAAATGAAAATCCAATGTTAAATTGAAATTGAAAAGCCAAATCTTAAATTAAAATTAAAAGCCAATGTTAAATTGAAATCAAAAAGCCAAATATTTAATTAAAATTAAAAGCCAATATTAAATTGAAATCAAAAAGCCAAATGTT
This sequence comes from Perca fluviatilis, assembly GCF_010015445.1. Classification (NCBI taxonomy): domain Eukaryota; kingdom Metazoa; phylum Chordata; class Actinopteri; order Perciformes; family Percidae; genus Perca; species Perca fluviatilis. The sequence goes on from NC_053125.1 coordinate 3,733,093, forward strand.
AAATCCAAATGGATAAGCCAAATGGAATTTTCTTTATTTTTTTTAAATATTTTTAATTTGATCTCGCTTCGTTTTCTCTTTCAATTTCTCTTTGGACTTTCAATGTGAATTATGAATAAATATTTCCTCCATATGGTGCACCCCTATCCAAAAGCACAACCAGTGTTATTAATGTTACTCTGAGTGAGCAGTGTTATCAGAATTTTTTAATTTTGATACTGTTTTGATCAGTGTTTGAACTATACCGTGGCCTTAGGGGGAGCCCGCTTTTTTCCCACGGGGTTGCTTTTTTTACTCGTGCGCTTGCGAATTACAATGACTTACAAAGATGCATGACAGCTACAAGTGTATGCACTACAGGATTTACCCTATTATACTTTATCAACAGGAATAGATAGGTCAAACAGCCAGCCACAAATAGTCTATAAACAAAGCATCAGGCTGTCTTTGAGATTTCACATGAACAACGGTTAAAGTTACTCAGGCTACGGAAGAATACCATAATTCCTCCGTTCAATTAGACCTTAGCGACGCACCCCAAGCTTCCATCCTTAACGAACAGCCATGTATATGTGCTCTTCCAGTCTCTCCACTGCTGGCTGTTCCAATTTAACGGGAGAGAGAGGAGCAAGAGGGGTTAGGATCATCTTCAGCCAGAGAGGACATTATTTCTTCAGCTTCTTCTTGCGTTGTCACCCCGGTGGGAGGTGTGCAGCAGGTGAATTAGTCGTGCTATTAACGTCATCACTAACGTCATCACTACACAATATCTTAGTAAAACCAAAATTAAACTGCCTTGTTTTCTTTTTGCCATGGCTATATGATGCTTACTGCAGAATGGATTTCAAGGACTTTGCGCGCCAATTAATGGCCTCCAATGTTTATATTTTTTCTGCGAATCTTTGAGTTAACAACATGAGTTGAATTTGCACCGCAGCACCGCCACATTTGGTGTGGTGGTGAAGTGCAGTCATGCTGCGTTCATGAGCGTAGGGTAGGCTCAGGTCTACGTCCGTAGTAGCCTATATTTTAATTTAACGTCTTTAATGGTAAGAGATCGCACAGGGATGGATAATGAGCGTTGATTAAGATTAAATTACAATGCCACATATGGCAGACACCTTGAGATACAAGAGACCCCCTCAGATTTTTGACTTTGGTGCTTTCATAGGAGCCAATCCTCACTCTATGGGAGCTCGGCTCCCTCTGGCTCCCACGTAATTCAAACACTGGTTTTGATTCACAATTAAGGTGGGAAATAAAAGTTTTGTGTTTAATGGATTTTTGTTGATGTAGAAATGGATTTTAAAACGTATAGTATCTAAAAAAAAGTATCATTAAGGAACCGGCATCGAAACTGAGGTATCGAAATTGGCCCCGGGTCGAACGATTTTGAACGATGCCCAGCCCTAAGTGTCTCTTATTCCCAACCGGCAGCAGCAGAAGCCCGCCCACCAAGAGTCTGGTTATGTCTGAGGTTTCTGTCTGTTTAAAAGAAATTTTTCCTTGCCACACACCAAATGCTTGCTCATGGAGGAATTGTTGGGTCTCTGTAAATTATAAAGTGTGGTCAAGACCTACTCTATCTGTAAAGTGTCCTGACATAACTCCTGTTGTGATTTGACAATATAAATAACATTGAATTGAAATTGAATTGATGTTGTTGGGGTGGAGCTGGACTCCTTAAGGACTGTGTCAGAGAGACTAAATTTTTTATTTCGGATCCATACTTCATCATTAAGCGTCAAGCCACTAAACCTGTATGGAAATGAGCACCTCTGCTGAAGTGTTTCATTTGTTAACGATCATACAACACGAGACAACGTCTCTCTCTCTCTCTCTCTCTCTCTCTCTCTCTCTCTCTCTCCCCGCGCGTACACACACACACACACACACGGTCCGGTTCTGGTGGTTGATGAACGCAGATAGGTGCTGATTAGCTCTCATAACTGGCTAGGTGGGTAAGCGCACTGCCATGAGTCCATGACGCTAATGTCTGATTACTCCACATTTTCATTGTGATATTTTGTGATTACATTCTGAATCTGCCCCGTTCTCTGTCAGGTAAATACAGTAGTGCAATGTCTTCTTGCATATTTTCAACGGGCACTGTACTAGTATTATCAATTATAACTTCTGCAGTAACACTATTTGTTTGCTGTTGTACATTGCTAATAATGACATAGTGTCTTGACTAGTGGTTAACTGCAGTGGATACTGTGCTGTTAGTTAACATTACTTACCACATACGATGTTGCCAATGAGCCTCAGACATGAATGTATCAAGTTAATGATGTCTCGGATGGAGCTCGCCAGCGCATGTCTGTCTGTGTGTGTGTGAGCGTGCACGCGTACAGCGGGGGTGGGGGGCCTTCTTCTTCTTCTTCTTCTTCTTCTTTGGTGTTTATTAAGGGTGGCATTACTGACTGGACTGAGAGAAAACACAGTAGATCTATTGTGTTATTATGAGAAGTGTAAAAATGAATTGTGAAACTGGCGGGATGGAGTCAGGCGGCATGACATGAGGCAAGGAAGACTGTAGCTTCTTATGGTGACGGTTTACAAGAGCAGTCATGTGACTTGAAAAGGTAATAAGATTTACCAGATTAGTGTGTTAATTTGTCAATTAACACACAATCTGTATATAGCAGTTTGTGCAGCCGTGTAAGTACTATTGACTTATATTTACCCTTCCTTTTAGAATGGAAAAGGGTTCTCTGTGTTATCAATGTAAACAATTGCCAAGTGAAACTAAGTGCTGAACTCTGTCTACATGATGTCTCACTGAAAGAATAATATACAACAAATCCACAAACCTCTGAAGACTTGAAACTGTCTTCTACAGCTATAGTCTCAGTTGCAAAATTAAGTGAGACTTTGGATAAGCTGAGTGAAGACTTGGCTAATTATGTCTGTGTTGAACGGTGCCTGAGTGAGGCCCCAGGTAATGCAATAGAATCTGGAATACGAGACTGTTGCCTGTATTTCCTTTGTTGTTACAATGAATTTGTTGAGCTGTTTTTATGTACTGATGGGCCTTGCCTAGCGCTGCACGATATGAGGAAAATATCTAATTGCGATTATATTGACTGATATTGCAATTGCAATATGTTTCACGATATTGGAGGGAATGTTAATTTTTGTATCATTTTCATTGAAAATGATTAGAATTTAAAAAAAAAAAAAAGTCAATGATCATAGTGTGACTTTTTTTTTGCAAGGATCTGTACCAAAGAAATATGTTGTCTTTAGTCTGTAGGATAGGATTTGTAGGCTGGGACGTCTCTGCAGCACCACAATACTTATTTCAGAACGGTTTGACACATATTTTGGCTTTAACAAATATTGCTTCGCGATTTAGATATTGCACTAGTCCATATTGAGATTTCGATACAATTGCGATTAATTGTGCAGCCCTAGGCTTGCCTCATTACGAGACTTAGGCTACTAAAGTCCTGCCTACCAGTGTGTAGATGTAGAGGTCAGTGGGTTAGTAGTAAGGGTGTCACGATTTCGATTTTAATTCGAAATCGACCAAAATTAAGTCACAATTTCAAACTTTGAATAAAAAAATGGAATCGTCGATGCTGCCACGCCCCCGTGTCACGTCCGGTTGGCTTGCCAAGTGGAAAAAAACACGTGTTGAAGTGCTGCAAGTCAAACTCCTCTAACTTAGCGACAGCTAGTCAAAAGACAGCATGGCAGTGATAGCAGTGACAGCACCGTTTGGCTTAGTTATCAATGCCGTTAGCATCGTGGCTAACACTTTTGTTTATTTTTTGACAAATCGTTTCGGCTCTGCTTTCTAAACATGATGTCATTGTGCTAACCGAGCACCATTAGCCTTTACAACAGGGCTGCTTCACTGTTAGATCATGTTTAATTACAGAGTTCTCTGTTGATTTGTGTCGCTGTGTGCTCGTGGTGGGAAATTAATGTAAACAGAGAGCGGTGTGTCGGAAATGCAACGCTGTGACATAGGTCCCCTTCAAGGCCAGGCTAATGTTAGAAGTCCCTCTAGTGGACAGACTATTTAACAACAACCACATGCTTATAGTGGCATTGACAATGCATAAGCCTGAGTAGTGTAGTACATATTAATAACAATATTATTTGAATAATGGCATAGCAACCTGTGCTTTAAAAAAAAAAAGTGAGAATCGACCTTAGAATCGAAAATGTAATCTAATCGAGGATTTGGAGAATCGTGACACCCCTAGTTACTAGGGATGTAAGTAGTGAAGTGGATCCTCTTCATCACATCCTGACCTGTAATTAGACACAGTGCTGTGCTCTGACAGGCCAATCCTCATTCTGCTGATCCTTTGACATCCTGAGACTGTTTTAGGCTGTATGACCTGCTCTCCTGTTACACAAGTCTTGAAGAAAACTTCCACAGTGAACAAATAATCCCAAAATTCTTGATGAATTGAAGTAATAAGGGGCAATGTACAGCAAAACTATATAAAAACGAGTCCATTAATATCTGAAAATGGACACCTCGAAGGGCATTAACTCGCTTATACCATAGTCTCCTGCCGACTTTTTTTTTTTTTAAATCTTTAATTTGTATTTTAATGCCTAAATCATAATGACAACTCAGCATCCGGTCCATCCACTGATGAAGACCTAGATGCTGGTAAAAGGTCTAGAAAAAGCTAGTAAGTGGACCTTGAGTTTTTGTCAAACCTTCTGTTTCCAAGGTCAAGACTGAACTTTGATGCCTAAGCTTTGTTTATTTTTTATATATATATATATATATATATATATACACACACACACACACACACACACACACACACACACACACACACACACACTCAACATTATCATCTTTTCTGTAATACACCCCTGCCCAGTGAGGGTTGAATTGATCATTCAACCACTTATGCATACAGGCACTTACATATGTTGGCCATTAAATCCGGCAAAAAAATCCGTTGGCCTTGGATTCAGCCTGTAACAATTAGGCTATATATTTGTATTTCCCAGCCTTTGCTGACAAAGCTTCAACCACAGTTAATTTGCCTATGGCGAATCAAACCAGGCTTTAAAGTGAGGTAACAAATAGTCACAATTATCCCCTCCATCTTTGGATGTAAGACTTCTGTTTGCATTGGGCAGGGAAGCCAAATTCCACAGTATAGAAGACAATTGTAATCACAAATGGACACTTACTGTAATGCCAGCTGTGAACTGTCTCAGCTGGATCTAGAAAATCTGGAAACCCAATAAAGAGTCTGTGTTAGTCAGCTCTTTAACCGGAAGGATCTTACTTCTTGTCATTGTGCATGTGTTTGTACTTATTAAGACCAAATATGGGCCTTTTCTGTAATACTGCATGGGTGTAAGAAAATATGTTTAGGATACAGGTTAAGGTGAGGAAAGGAATGAAGTCATTGCAAGGTGCTTACAAGTATTGCATTACAAATGTGTAATGGGTTGTGCAGCAAGTACTTTTGCAATAGAAATAAGTTCCATTCAAACCATTATTTACTTTTTAAACCAAAGTGGAGCGCCCAGATATCTGGTTTGTCTTTAATAACCATACGGAGGCTAGACAACCTCCATCCCCCAGAGCAGACACACGCTGTGTTTGTGTGATGCACGCACGTTGCACACACACAAACACACCCACACACACCCACGCACTCACTCCTATTTCCACCCCCATCTATTGTTCAGACAGCTCCCCTCCAGCTATGGGACAGTGAAGATGGAGAGAGATCAGGCTTTAGAGCTATTGTACAGTATCTAGCTACTCTCAAATTTACTGTACACACACACACACACACACACACACTGAACCATGCAGTCTGGTTTTGTGGTTCATTGTTCTTGGAACATGGCTCAGTAGTAAAGTGTGTATCCTTTCATGGTTTCCTTGTTTCCTTTTATGTACTGGTGTCCCCTTTCTTATTCTGTCCATTTTTAGTTTATTAGCTGTTATTATATATTTTTAGAGATCAGAAATTGGTTGAATTTACTATCATGTTTTCTTTATTTTGGTCGTTAAATTGATCAGTAGTTTATCCGTAGCTTGAGAAGGGCTGGAATTTACAATTATTTCCATTATCTATTAATCTGACGATTATTTATTTTCATTCGACTAATGAATGCCTATCACAATCACCTAAAATGTCTTCAAATTGCCTTTCCATCTAAAACCCATCAATATTTAATATCACATGAGGCAAAGAAAAGCAGCAAATTCTCAAAACGGAGATGCTGGAGCCAATCATTGTTAAGCATTTATATCAAAATATCTGCCTCTTAATTTCCTGTCCATGAACTAACTGGTTTATTGTTTCAGCTCTAAGCTTGATGAATAACAACTTAAGGACTCATAAAGAAAGCTTTCTGAATCCTGTGTAAAGCCTGAACCTAAGAGAGACTATGAACAGAAAGAAAGAACACTTAACTGTATAGGGAAGCTAAAACTCTGTCCTTGATCCGGGATACTAATAAATGGTCATAATGCTCTTTTAACAATAAATATGTAAATAATAAGACTGCACAATGTCTTACCAGTCAATGACACTCAATTGACCATGTCCCATTGTTATCAGCCCATCTAACTGTCATAGATTCTGTTTTCTTTCTTTTTTAAAGTCCTCCAAAATAAAAGCCCCAATAGAAGCCCTACAACAAAGAGAAGCCTCGCTGCTTCCAACAGCGATCAATAAAGAGCCATTGGGCTGCCGGCCATTGGCAGACTGGAGTCTCATCCTGCTGCTAATGCTGCAGCTATCTATTGATGCTTCGTTGTGTCTGCTGCCAGCCCCATTCATCCCACATGCAGCCTGATGGCGTTAAAGTGATACAGAGAAGAGGATATGTTGATGACAGAGTCAATACTGAGCACACCCAGTAATACTGGCATTAGGGAAGAAGAGGCTATGCTTGGAAGGTAGAAGACTTTTGAGGGAGAGAGGAAAGAAAATAAAGAAGATGGTGGAAGGTGATGTTTATAATCAAACTAAACCAGATTATTTTAGGGCATTACAAACCTCGCTGAAATGGCAGAACATCTTTGTCTTTAGTAGTGTGATGTTTTTCTGAGTGAAACAGAAAATGTAGGTGGGTGTTTAACAAACAAAGTTTGTTACCAGACATTAAGTGCATGTTGTGCCAAATTGGGGTGCTCAAATGCCACTTATTGGTGTAGCGAAGTTGCTCCTCCACCTGTTTTAAAGTTGGTCAATGTGTTGGTGATAATAGGGCCATAGCTAGCATACACTTTGTTGGACACACACCTGCAAAGGCGAGGTCTTGCAGTCTTAGACTTCCAGTGAGGTTTTGCTCTATTTCTCTCCATGGGACTGTAGATGAGGGGTCTATCCACACTCTGAGGGCCCGTAGTTGAAAGGTTCTATGGTACACTTTAAGGTTGGGGAGGGCCAAGCCTCCCGTGTTCGTGGTACGTTGCAAGGTAGAGTATTTTAGCCTAACTTGTTTACTATTCCAAATATACTGCCAGATTACAGCATCAAGTTTCTTCCAGAAATGTATTGGTGGTGATCATTGTACTTAAGAAGTTCACACGAGGAACTATGTTCATTTTAACAACAAACCGCAATCCTGGACCATAGCAATGCCGGCAGTGCAGACCAATTAGTCAGATCCCTTTTGAACACTACTAGTTCCATAGTTGTCCTGGACAACTCGCTGTAGCGATGCAGGGATGGTGATGCCCAAATATGTAATTTTGCTTTGGGTTGGTATTGTATCACTAATAGCTGATGTCACCTGTTTGTTCTTCAACAGGAGCAGATTAGATTTATTCCAATTGATTTTATAGCCGGAGATTGAGCCAAATTTGCACTTGGAACAGGTCAGATATGTACAGTAAAATATAATCTGCAATTAACGATATTAAGTTGTTATTGGATTTAATCTGGACATTAAATATTTTATTTTGCCTTATGGCCTGGGCTAACTGTTCAAGAGAGATCGCAAATAGCATGGGAGATGGCGGGCATCCCCCGTGCGATGGGGAATGGCTAAGAATGCAGGCCATTGGTTGAGACTATGGCGGTGGGATTCGCATACAATGTACATACCATGTCAGTGAATTTGGCTCCCAAACCAAGCCTCTCCATTACTTGCCACAGGTAGTTCCATTCTAGGCGGTCAAAAGCCTTTTCCGCGTCCAGTGATAAAACTGCTGCCGTTGTTGGAAGGTTTTTGGCTTCTTCTATTAAAAGGAGAAATCTGCGAATATTGTCTGCAGCTTGACGCTTTGGTATAAACCCTGATTGGTCAGGGTGGACTAGCTTCTCGATGAAGCGTTCTAGGCATACTGCTAAGACTTTGGAATAAAGCTTAAAGGTCCCATGGCATGAAAATTTCACTTGAGGAGGTTTTTTAACATTAATATCAGTTCCCCCAGCCTGCCTGTGGTCCCCCAGTGGCTAGAAATGGCGATAGGTGTAAACCGAGCCCTGGGTATCCTGCTCTGCCTTTGAGAAAATGAAAGCTCAGATGGGCCGATCTGGAATCTTGCTCCTTATGAGGTCATAAGGAGCAAGGTTACCTCCCCTTTCTCTGCTTTGCCCGCCCAGAGAATTTGGCCCACCCATGAGAGAGAGACATCATGATTTTCAAACGAGCAAAGTTGGTCAAGGTCACACCCCCACCCTTTTTAATGCTGATTTGAGTTCCTCTAATGTAATAGGTTGACCCAGTTCTTCTGCCTCCTCTGGGTTAAGAAGGCAGATTTAGCTCTTTTAGGAACTTTTGGCACTGCGTCGGATCTGGATTGCAGGAGGATTCATACAGCTTTGAATAAAAGGATTGGAAAGTGGCAGTGATCTCCTTAGGATTAGTTGTGATGCTTCGGTCCGTGCGGATGCTATTGATAGCAGCTCTGGACTCGCTTTGTTTTCATTTCAGAGCTAGCAATTTGCTTGGTTTACAGCCGTTAAAATAGCAATTTTGCCTCACTCTGTGCATTATGAATTCAGCTCTCCTTTTTAGCAAGTCATTTAGCTCTGCTCGATTTGTGACTAAAAGAGTATGTATAGATTTAGAAAAACAAGTCTTAAGAGATTGCTCTTAACAATTTACAACGTTCTTCCAACTCCGCAATCCTTGCCTCTCTCTTTTTCGGGAGTGACGTGTGTGTAAAAAAAACAAAAAAAAAACAAAGGTGTGATCCTTGCTAGTAGGATTGTGCATTCTCCATATATCTGTAAAATCGTGGGATTCCACAACTGCATTAAACATGTCCAATATGTATTTTTGGGCTTTCGTGTGGTTGACCCCTGATCTATCCTGATTGAAGTCTAGTACCGCATTCATGTCTCCCCCTATAATTAGTGAATATTCATTGAGAGAAAACAATTCATTGGTTAGGCGTGGGAAAAAACTTTCATCATACGTAGCCGGTGCATATACTGAGACAAAGGCTATTTTCCTACTCCTTATCGTAGTACATATATATGATATCCTGCCTGAAGAGTCTTTACTACTTTTGTCTATGGTGAGTGTGCATCTCCGTGACAGCAAAATAATGGAGCCCTTGGTTCTGTTGTCATCACTAGATGCAACTTTGAAATATTTATTTTGTAGACAATTTACATCTCTTTTACGTAAATGTGATTCTTGAATAAGAGCCACGTCTATGTTCTTCCTTCTTAAATAGTCCAGGAATTTAGCTCATTTGATCGGCCCATTTAGCCCCCTGATGTTAACAGAAAGGCTTGAAAGACAAAAAATAATATCTCGATATTTTTGGCGATTTTGACAATAAAGATAGTTAGATGATATCCTTTAAAAATGTGTTTTTAAAAGTCTGAGTTACTTAATCACTGATTTTAATAATGGGCACAATGTTGAATGAAAACTGTTCTTATTTATTTTCTTTAAAATGTAAGTATTCAAGTAAAAACAATTCAAAGACATACAAAATACTAATTGAACTAGTGTAGGAACATTGAATTCTGAGTAAACCTTCAGTTGTACACCACTGCTATAATGTAAATTGTGCAGCATACAAGCAAGATGAAATCATAATAAACAAAGGGCTCTGTTCTGTAACATATTGCACACAACCATGTCCTTATTGAAAGCAGTCCTGGAGCTGGGATAGGGCAGTGTAAGGCCAGGTTTTGATAGTCCTTCTACTTGGCTGTATAGTCCTTCTGACCAGAATGTATGCTGGAGTCAGGAGTAGTTGGATGTGAGGCCTAACAAAAATAATTGTTTGGTTCCGGTTTCCGACCGACCCTGTCAATTTATGTGCGACCCAAATTTATTTTATGAGCTTTGGGAAGAAATTATACGAATTAAATAAATACACAAATAAAAAGTTTGAGGCAAACTATAATTAAATTTTTGCACAGCACTCTTGCGATGCAAGGTGCCTGTTGTCCTCCAGCAATGCTGGAAGAGGACCTGATGTTGCCGCAGCGGCACTTAACGTTACCGTGTCCAGTTTTACGGCAGCAGCAGCAGCGTGCGGACGGCGCCTTCAAGCAGCCCTCACCGGCCAGCTACATCGTTACTGCGCCACCGGGGAGCTTCAACATGTTAAACAGGGCAGATGAAACCACTCATGAACTATATGTTGTGTTTAATGTCGTTCAAGAGGATGGCAACGTAGCAAGCAAACATGATCAAATGAAAGGTAAACACCCTTTAGAGTGCTCTAAAGTTACAGTCGTACGGCTCATTGGAGGTGGCGAACGGCAGTGAAGCTAATCACAACTTCACAATACAAGCGTTGCATTATTGAAGATAGACGGTATTCTGAACAGCGATGACCGCGCTGCACACACACACACACACACACACACACACACACACACACACACACACACACACACACCACACACACACACACAGCAGAGCCGATGTGTGTGTGTTACTTGATGCAGCACATGTAGCCTAGCTGATTGGAAATGATACAGATTATACATCACAGATGAACTAACGCTACACTTGTTACTGTAAGTAGCCTACAATAAACCCTCCATGATTCAAAAGTCAATACTTATCAATACCCACATACCTGTTCTACAGGCATAAACATGTAGAAACCATATTTCAGTCTGTTCTATCTGCGCTGTCCACTCCTGTCCACCGCACTGTGCAAATACAGCTCTACTCTGCAAATAGCGACTTTTTACAAACAAGCTAAAATTAAAGAAGTCAGTTTGTAGTCTAACTGTTTATCTTAGTTTGCAATGAATCTTGAATTTTGAACAAACTCGGCGTTGGCACGGAGGAGCTGCGATGCACAACGAGCAGAGAAAATTACCCAAGGGATCTGCAAGTTCATTGACATGGATATTGGAACCAGCATATCACATTCCGTCATGAAAATACGTCAAACTCAATACGAAGAACGGAATAAGGTTCCCCGGGCTGGCCAAGTTAGCACGGAGGTAGGCGACCTGTGCATCCCGGCAACGCGGCTGTTTTCGGCGGCTGGACTGACGGTCACCAGGTATCGGTCGTGTCTGACCCTAGATCATGTCACCATGCTTATCTTTCTCAACAAAAATCAGTAGACTGGTGCAGAAGTTGTATGTGAGATAGCCTACTGGTTATTTTTTATTAGGCTTTGTCCCATGCCTTGGATAGTTTTTAGTTACATTTTGACAGAAACTGTCAGCCTACTATTATTATGTTTTTGGTTAAGTTATTATTTAACATGATTCTTTTTATTTATTATTTTGGAACAAACGAGGGTCTCTGTTTAAGAACGCCGGCTCGCAGCTGCAGGTTCTGCAGCTTCACCGCACCGTAGCACATATATCTATAATTTATATCCATATCTATAACTCCAGTTTAATTGCCACAAGTTGTTCTTCTTGTAATTAAGATCTCATCGAGGAAAAACACGCTGTATTTTTGTATTTTCATTGCATATTTAACTTATAAAAAGTTAAATAAATAATTAATTTTAATATAAAAATATTAATGATTAATCGATAGTAGATTGTTAATTCCCCTGACAATCGACTAAGAAAATTTAATCGAATGCCCATCCCTAGTATACATGGTCTAGTGTGTTCTTTCCTCTAGTAGCACAATCTACATGCTGGAAAAGCTGGGGAGTACCGACTTTAAGGATGCCTTCTTAAAGTCCCCTGCTACAATATGTATCCTCTCAGATGATTGCGCTGCAGTTTGACTGTGGTTAGCAGGTGAGCCGAACTTGTTGCTAACGTTAGCATCGGGGGCTATGTAGAGGGCAGTGTGGTCTCTTCATGGTAAATAAAATGGTCTGCATATTACCGACAGGGCTTCCAGGTCAGGTGAGCATGGCTGGCCAACGATCCTGCTGTTGGTACTCTATTCATGATGCACAACAATGCAGTCCTCCTCCTCTGATCTCGCCGGAGTTCTTGTCTCGATCCTGCCGGTAGCTAGCTCGGCCTGCTAACTGCTGACGACAATCCACGGAGCGCTCGGTCTGGCTATGTCCTCCGGGATGTTATGAGCCACCTGGAAGGCTCTCGTAACGGCTGTGTTGTATCGTAGTCCTATATTGATTAGTTCAGTGTGGCTGTACTTGTTAGTAAGACTTTGACATGGGAACGTTAAAAATAAATCTAAAAATACACCAGGCAGAACAGGAGAGCTAGGAGCTGTTGCACAATTGCGCGCCGCCAAGTTTGGGATGCCTTTATCATGCAGCTTGCGCTGCACTCCTATTAATTCCTGGCGCCGCTGGGCGGATACTAAAGCACAGCATTGCGTTGGACTCTCGAATCGGGCCTTCCTGCTGTGCCTGTCTCGCCCCCTGAATAATTGCCTGACGGTCAGTGAAGGACTGGCAATCTGGCATTTGGGCAGATGCCAGAGGGGCCGCGGGCCCTCATGGGCCGTTTGGGCCAGCCGGCCAATCAGAGAGCCGCATGATTGTCACAGCCATACGGCCACTTAATTGTAAACAGCGGCCCATATAATTTCTCTCGGTCCCCTTTCAAGCCTCACTTTCAAAGTTCTTTCACCAAACCATAGCCAAATTTATCCAAATCCTTCGCACCTATTAATTGTGTAATCTGATTTGTATTTATACCACATGAGTCTCTCGATATCACAGTCATGGTTACCCTCTACAGTCACGAACTTTTACATCAGTCTGTATTGTTTTGTAGCAAAATTATTTATTCAGATCAGATGTAAACGTAAACGTGCATTGTTTGAAATAAAATAAATCTACCTGCATTTCTTTTATTTGAATATTTGTTTGCAAAAGTTAAAATGAAGCAATGCCTTCTGGGAATTTCAAGATAGAATCAAGTAGATCCGAGTCAATGAAGACCCTTTGCACGTGACGTCACACTCTACTCCCGCGAATTATGAACGCCATGACGGACGGCGGAAGAGCTATTCTGTAGACGGACGGCAAGTCAAACGAGAACGTGTTCGCTGCTTATATACTGTGTATGGTTCACTGTTCTTGTTCTCACGAGTAATTATACACAATCTGCAGAGTAATCCTCACCAACACAAGCATGTGTATGTATTGCCTTTCTGTTTTAAATGACTGATAAATAATAATAATAATAAAACTTCCTCACCCAGCTAGCTGCCGTGCTAACAGGTCCCACATAACTATCATCGGTTATTCACTGACCTACATATCCAAAAAAGTAAGCCGTTCCCTTGATCATTTAACTTAACACGCATACAAAAAATATTGGTTAAATTAAAGATGACATGGCACGGAAACTAGCTTCAAAAAGGCCAAACAACTGAATTAAATGCGGGTCTGCGGAGCTCCTACCCCGGTTAGCCGACCAGCTAGCTGTCGAAATATCCACCGGTCACCAGCGAATACAATCACAGATTAGACCATGGCTAGATGTTACATTATGTGTGGTTAATACTAATCATAGACAATCCATGATTTACTGCATGGATTAACGTGTGATGAATTATTTCCCAGAGCTGGGATGCGTTCACGCATCCATTAGAGAGTTGCATCGGCTCAGTCAGTGAACAACGGTAGCCTATGTGCCTGTAGCTAGTGGTGGGCAGATCGAGGCTTCGTGAAACAATGAAACAGTTGAAGCAAATGTGCCATATTGTGTCGAGGCTTCGAAACAATCCGACACCCGTCTCAACGATGACACCTAGTGGTCACTTGCAGGTGTTGATCTGAAACAACCTTGACAATGAGCCATTAAAAAAAATATGTGAGGCTTGTAGGCTCCTCACTGTGCATAATGTTATTTTGGTCATGAAAAATGAATTAATAAAAGAAATCAAGCCACAATGTCTCACTTTTTTATAGATTTTTATTCCAAAATTTCTCTGCTGTGGAAGGACTTAGCCTAGCCTACTTCTTTTTTTTACAGATAATGTCTCCAGCCTTTGAAAAAATCCTCATACAAGGGACACTTGTTGCTGGCATGCAAAGATATTTTGTAGCAAGGACATACAATTACAAAAACATTCCACTGTGGCATCAGCTGTACCATTTTGTATCATCTTGGTTTCACGGATACGATCATCAAAACGTTCCCATAAACTGTCCTGTGTTTCTACTGGTGTTGATGTTGATTATGATGGGCCTGATCTCGACATTTGTGGCTCTGAATGAAAATGAAAACGGAGCTTCCATTTTTATCTATCTATCTATCTATCTATCTATCTATCTATCTATCTATCTATCTATGTAGCTATATATGTATCTATCTATTAATGTGTCACTGTATGTAGGCTATACTCTGTCTGTCTCTAGCCTATCAGTCAATGTGTAAATTTAAATGTAAGCCTAAATATAACTAAACAAATCGCACTATAAATGTCACTATATCACCAAAAATCCGCTATCTCAAAATCAAACTCCTCTCACAAAACCCAAGAGATTGTGTGGTCTGTTCCAGACCCTGTCAATCAAACTCTGATTCGGCGGACCATGCCACCTGTCAAAACACTCCGATGCTTCATTTAGCCGTAGTCACGTGACATGGGTGTTTTGAATCACGCTTCGGATCAGTGTTTCGAAACATCTGCGCTTCGGGATCTCAACAAAGCTTCGGAACGACAGTTTCGCGTCAGCCATCCCTACCTGTAGCTAGCTTGCCCTGCTAGCTGTTAGCCGTTAGCTGCTAGCTGCCGTCTTGTGAGTTTATTCGGACAGGCTTCTGTGATAATCATCCCAATAACAATCCACGGTGGTGTGGCTATGTCCTCCAGAGGACAGGTCATGTCACGTATTGAAGTGTATTCCCCCCCCTAAAAAAAAAAAAAACAGTAGTGCGGTAGTAGCTGCTAGTTGTAGCAAAAAAGGTAAACAGTAGTGTGCCGATCGGAGCGTAGTGTGTGAAGAGCTGATTTGTTTACAAGGGAAGAAGCTTGGAGTAACGTAACTATGGAGAATATAGCAGATATACAACACAGGGAAGAGCCTTTTGAGTTATATGGTCGTCCTTATTTATTCGAATCCGGGTATACAGTCGAAGAACTAGCCTCACAAGAGTTGAAAAGAACGAGACAGACAGAGGGGCAACAGGCAGATGAACTTGCTGCTCCAAAGCGCAAGCTAAAGCTAGCCTTCAGTAACTGGAAGACATAGCCACACCACCACCGCTCCATGTATTGTTATTGGGATGATTATCACAGAAGCCTGGCTGACTACACTCACCGGATGGCAGCTAACGGCTAGCGGGGCAAGCTAGCTACCGGCAGGATCGAGACAGGGACCATGGTAGGTGAATTTAAACAATGTCTGAAGAAGATGATAGTATTATTATTATTATTATTATTATTATTATTATTACATTTTATTTAGTGTTATTTATTTGAAACTAATGAAACTTTCCGCTCGTCTAATACCAGCTTGTGCTTCCGGTGATTCTGCCGTCCGTCATGGCGTCGTCACATGGTCGTGGTCACGTGTTTGCAAAGGGTCTATGGTCTGTGTCAGTCTGCGTCAGCGTGGTTCTTGGAAGTTGAAAATTGGAAGTTGTAAGCTATGGTTGGAAGTTGTTGACAAAAAATAGTCGAGGCATCAAGCGACACAAGGGGGAGGAGGGGGGGGGCAGAGAAAAAGAGAGAGAAATATAAGAGAGCACTGTTGGCTGACGTTGAAAAATGCTGCAAACTGACTGATTTGTTTTTAAACTCAAGTGCAGCTTCAGATAGCATTAGCGCTAATACAGCTAGCATGTTAGCGACACATCTGAGCCAGCACACCAGGGAGAAAGACAGGACAGTGAAGAATATGAGGAAGAACAAAACGAGCAAGAGGAGGATGAAGAGATAGACATGGATAACGAATCTATGGAACTAACCAACAAGCCTGCTGTGGGTCTGAATGTGGATTACCAGAAGCAACAGAGATGGAGACCAATGCTGCAGGAGGGAGTGTAGGTACAGTAAGTTTGGCTACTTCAGAATATTATATTATTATGGAGCGGCTGGCTCTGATGATTTTATTTTTATAAGTCTATGTTTTGGTGCAGTTGTTTATAGCATGGGAGTTTACGTTCACCATCACTGGGGCTATCAAAAGTGCGTGTTCTTTCCATGCGTCAAAAGTTAAATCTACACCTGAGAATCAGCGTGCATGTTCCTGCACCCTTGCCCATAGGCGGCGCTAGGCTATTTTTAGGGGTGCTGAAGCTCCCCTAAAAATCATCTCAGCACCCCTGAAAATAAAGTCATTATTGTGATAATGTGAAATCGTTTAGTGCTCAAACTAGCGGCGGTTTTTGGCACGGGCGAACCGGGCAGCCACTTAACTTAAAAAATATATATAAATAATCCTCTGTGCCGCAAAGCGTTTTTCTGTTTTCTATCATTTCACTGTGTGGGGAATTGGCAGATCAGCGCCCCCAGCAGCTGCAGGCGCCCTGCTTGCTGAGAGAGGTCAACACCCCCCACTTTCACAATGAAATGGACTAGTCCGTCCCACAGTGCGCCGCAGCGCGAAAGATAAACACACGGTGACAGGAGAAATGGGAAGTACACAGAGACGGAGCAAGACGAGTCTAAACGCTCTAAACATTTCTTTTATGTCAATGGTCTAAACGCCAAAATGAAAAAAAGTTACCCAAGCGGCTCAAATAAAAGAAAAAAGCGAAAAGACATGTTTTCGGGAGTAGCAGGACCTTCATCAGCTCCCGTGCCCGTGGCCGATGATAGCGGTGCTGGTATCGGCTACAGTGACATGCACAGTGAGGAGGAGACTTTAGGAGGAGAGGGACAGAGATGAGGGAGTGAGGCTACAACTCCCCTTAAAACACTTAACCCCTTGATAAAACTGAGTGGTGGACAAACTGTTGATGATAACACTACAACAATAAAAAAAAGTAGGCATGCTTTACTGTATGATTGCATTAGTAGCCTATTTAAACGTTGCACATCATGCACATCATGCAAACGTTCTTAACGAGAATTGTAGCTTTTCTATCTGCATTGGCAGACAAAAAATCATAATAGACCTCTTCAAATTATAGCATAGGGCCTCTCGAAATGATAATCATAAAGCAAGCTACATATACAGTACAGGCCAAAAGTTTGGACACACCTTCTCATTCAATGCATTTCCATTTTATTTTCATGACTATTTACATTGTAGATTCTCACTGAAGGCATCAAAACTATGAATGAACACATATGGAATTATGTACTTAACAAAAAAGTGTGAAATAACTGAAAACATGTCTTATATTTTAGATTCCTCAAAGTAGCCACCCTTTGCTTTTTTATTAATAAGGGAAAAACTTCCACTAATTAACCCTGACAAAGCACACCTGTGAAGTGAAAACCCTTTTAGGTGACTACCTCATGAAGCTCATTGAGAGAACACCAAGGGTTTGCAGTTATCAAAAAAAGCAAAGGGTGGCTACTTTGAGGAATCTAAAATATAAGACATGTTTTCAGGTATTTCACACTTTTTTGTTAAGTACATAATTCCTAATAATTCATAGTTTTGATGAATCTACAATGTAAATAGTCATGAAAATAAAGAAACGCATTGAATGAGAAGGTGTCCAAACTTTTGGCCTGTACTGTATATATAGCTTGTTTTATGATTAATTAGGAGTATACAGTTTTAGTGTATTAATAAATGGCACTTTGTTGAAGTATTTAAGTGTCAACTTTCACTGATTCTTGCTTACTCATTACATGGCATTAGTAGTTTTAGGAGTAGGTATACATATTCAGGGGAGGGCAAGGACGGGTACAGCTTTATCAATACTAGTTAAACAGTTGTACAGTTTTATTCCCTATTTTGAATATGGGGGGGCGCTCGGAGGGGGTCTCGCCCGTCATTCAACACAGCCAAAGCTATGAATTCTAGCATATTTTTCAGTCCCCTTTCTCCCCCCCCCCAGTCCAACGCCCCTGGGTATGTGTGCTGCAATAATCATGCTTTGTAGTTTCCATCTTTTTTCACAGCAGATGCCTTGAATCTGTTGATAGTTTGTCATAATTGCATGTCTCAATCTGTCTATTTCTTTCCCCAAAACTCACAAGAAGTCATGATTTAAGGGTTTAAAAAACAAAAAAATCTTACGGAAGCATGCCCCTGAACCCCCCTAGCTTAACTGCTATCAACTTTTCATTAGGGGCTGAGCACCCCCAAAGGTTAGATCCTAGAATCGCCCCTGCCCTTGCCGTAGATTCTGTGAGCCCTGTCAATTTCAATGGTAGCCCTGTTCATTAAAAGACCTGTTACTTTGCCCTATCTTTTGCAATAAATCAGTCTTAGGTGTTGATCTGCCCTGTTATTTAATTTTAAGTTTCTCCTCGTAAGGAAGAATTTAAAATGGCTTTAGCATTGTCTGCCATCGTGTGCAGTTTGCTAATGTATGATGACAATTGGCTAGCAATTTCGCCAAGCAAATACCAACAAATAGGTTTGCAGCAGTTCGTCCCACAACTACACTTGCAAAATCCGCGATGGGACTGAGCTTGTATAGCTTCGGTGACTTTTTATAGTACAAAATTGCTGTCAATCAAAAGGAGATGCAGTCTTTCGACAGACCCTCCAATCATTACGCAGAAGCCTGGAGTCCAGACCAGCCTGCTGCTCCATTCACCCCCAGAGACGCTGAGCGTCCGTGGGCAGGACATAATCGCAGCATTTATTAGGGATGCTCGATTATGGAAAAAATAATAATCACGGTCATTTTGGTCAATATTGAAATCATGATTATTTAACACGATTACTCATTAACATTTGGATATAATTGATAGTGTCCAGGGTATAATCTGTTAGTGTCCTTTATCTCACAGAAAGAGTCTTTGGATCAGAATAAAAACTGTTTTACTACTGTTACAGATATCACACATAACGTTACACAGCTAATGAACAGTTCCACAGACATGACACAATGTGCATCTCAGATCACATGTTCACTCACTATGACTACTACGGTCATTACGAAACATTGTGCCAAAATATCAACAATAATGTCGCCGTCAGTGGGCTTATTCGCTAGCTAACCTTAGGAAAAATCCAGCACATAGATGGTACCTTAGAGTAACGTTACGTGAAACAGGTGATTTAACGTCCCTGCTCATTTACATACAGTTTAACAACAAAACTAAATGCTGAGGGAACATTACTATGTTTTTTCATGTTGTTTTTGAGCAGTATGCCTATGCACCCCCACTAAGTTGGAAAAAGTTTTAAACAGTAAGTGAATACAGCATGTCAGGGGAATACAACGACAGTATACTACAGCGGGGGGGCAAAGGCAGAGGGACCGCAGGGTTAGCTAACGTTAGCTGTTCCCAGACAACTGAGTTTGTTTTGCCTTTTTTTTGCTCACCAAACGCTGCTGCCGTCTTTACTCACGCTGAGGTTTTAAATTCAGAACACAAGACAAAATAAGAGTGTTCTTGCAAAACAGAACATGGCACAATAATCGTTTTTTCTCGATTATACTATTTTCGTGATCGTTGGGAGCCGAAATTGAAATTAAATTAATTGAACAGCCCTAGCATTTATCCAATGACTAGTTTCAAAGCACTTAAAACTTAAAACTGTTCAAACCAGCCCCATTGACGTCAATGGACGTAGGCTTTAACAAGGAAATGCACTGTAATGCTATGGGAATGTATGAGAAGGAAATCGAGTCAGCTGATTCTGAACAAACTTGTCTTCGAGATGAGCGTATTGTAACGCATTTTAAGTCAATAAAATACACAATAGTACATATTTGACCATTCATTTTTTGACATTTTAGGGGAAGCTGAGCTTCCCTTGCAGTCTTAAAGAAATCGCCTCTGGACTTAGGGTAAGTATATTTGTGGAAATGTGCATCTGAGCTATCTGTATCTCTCATCGCTCATGTATCCTTTGAGGTGGATGAGAATGTCTGACATCCAGTGACTTTGTAGAATGAGATGAGGGTTCACCTTGCCAACATTATGCTTTTTGAAAACAGTGTAGATGCTGTGACATGGCACAGAGACCAAAGTATGAATTTAAATGATGTCATCGGGCTTAAGATCTGTGTTTTTGGTTGGAGAATACACAATTAGAGAACTGTAGCAAAAGATGCTATCAAGCGGTGTCATGGGAATTGGAAAGTTCTGCCTAAGCTAACTTTGGGACTAAACATCTGGATATCTGGAATTCTTTTATATTGACATTTTTTTCTGTCTCTTGTGAATACTCAACTTTATGGACGTAAATCACTAACTCTCCAGGATCCACTTCTACTGAATTCGTCAGCCATGTTTCACTTCCCAAGTCTTCTTTTCTTGGTTCGAAAACATCCATTCTTTGTCTTTTGTTTGGTCTTAAGGGCTAAGAGGATTTATTTATTTGAACATATTTTGGTGAAAGCTGTCATTCTTTGTCATATTATTTTTTATGGCATATTGCCATTATTTGACCGTTAACGGTGACAGGAAACGGGATACTGGGACATGAATGCAGCCAGATGGAAAGAGAGGAGAGTCCCCAGCAGTCTAACCCTACAGCATCACAACTAAGGGCTAGTGTTGGCCAAGTTACTCAGGAAGTATAATACTCCATAAAAAAGTAATACTATTACTTTACATATTACTTACTATCAAAAGTAATCCATTACATTACTTTTTATATTACTTCCACTGCCCCATCGCAGTCACACAGCGTTACTTGGATTTTGTAATCTGTTACGCTACTCTTAACTGTGGAAAGTAATAATATTACAGTAATATATTAAGGACTGGTGTGGTTGCTGAGGAGCAGAAAGTCCAAGTCTTTTGTAATAAAGAAATCATTCAACCATGAATACCCGAGCTAGCGGGCGCAGATACCAGAGCTAGCAGGCGCAGGTACCCAAGCTAGCAGGCGCAAGTACCCGAGCTAGTGGACACAGATACCAGATACATGTGCACCGAGGAGCACCTCACTGGAGGAATAGAGACAGCAGTTGGCTCTGACGGTTGCCGCTATATGTTATAATAGTTTTGATAGAGTGAACCATAGGTCCTCAACTATGGTTCACTCTATCAAACTTTGTAGGGTGAAGGAGAGGACACTAAGGGGGCAGTGGAAGTAGTGTTTCATGAGCCCTGATCTGTAACTGTGGTAATGGCAGTTGAGGCCAGTAGGGAGAGCTAGCAGTGGGGAAAAGATTCGGACGTGCCACCAAGGGCGGAGGGGGAGTTGGGAGTGTAAAAACAGATTACCCTGTTAGAATGTTGCCTGACTTGAGGAGGGTTTGTTCTTACAGGAGTCATGCTTTAAGTAGTATGCATATGTAGTATACTTTGTGTGGTAGGAGTATGAATGCTGGAGAAACTGTGATGAGCCGTCTAATGTTGTGTCCCCTGTGTGTTGTCAGATCTGTCTAAGAACCGCCTGTGTGAGCTGCCGGAGGAGCTTTGTCAGTTCATCTCTCTGGAGACGCTAAGCCTTTACCACAATGGGATGCGTTCACTGTCCCCCAGCCTGGGCAACCTCCAGGCCCTCACCTACCTCAACCTCAGGTAACTCCACACCACACTCACACTCCATTCCCTTTCTTTTTCTTTCTAACCAGTTTTACAGCTCTTAAAAAGTTCAAAGTTCGACCTGTCCCCTGACACACCAACACTAGCATTGTCACACACTGATGGCTCTGTCTCCTCAGGTCTACTCACCTCTTGATAACAATCAGTTGCATTTGTTACTACCTGGGCCCTGTTTGCAAAGTTTAGGCCATCATTTCTATCTGCAATTTAGTTCCAAATCTGTATGTTTTTTGGTGGAGTGGGATGTGAAACTATGAGCAGAAATACACTAGACTGTGCCAAGTGAAGGGTAATTCACAGAAAAAACTAATATATATATATATATATATATATATATATATATATATATATATATATATATATATATATATATATATATATCAAAAAAGTTATGGAATTTATTATTCAGCATAGGAAACAGTTTGCACACAATAAACAGTAAATACGTCAAGGTTTAACCAGGAAGTTGCATGTAATTCATGAATTATGATTAAAAAGTTACACTTTAGCACACCAAAAAGACAGCAGCAACTCTCTGCATCCATTTCCCTGAGTGCAGTGCAGGGTGAAGCGCATCTACTGTGTATTTGTTTCTGCTGGAGTTGAACTTGTACAAATCGTGTCCAAAGCTCCTTCCAACAACAGAAGCACACAGCCACACCTCTCTCGTCCACATTATAATTATAACTGTACTGTTGCTAGGAGACCA
This sequence comes from Perca fluviatilis, assembly GCF_010015445.1. Classification (NCBI taxonomy): domain Eukaryota; kingdom Metazoa; phylum Chordata; class Actinopteri; order Perciformes; family Percidae; genus Perca; species Perca fluviatilis. The sequence continues at coordinate 3,755,732 of NC_053125.1, forward strand.
GAGAAGCCCTCCAAGTGGCTGGTAATACAGGAAGGCTCAGAGCAGATATACTGTGCAATAAAAATAACAAAGATTAAATGTAGCTGCGTGTTCTTTATAGGTAACTGTAAGAACATTTACAAAACATTTCATTTTCAATTAATGTTTTTAACAAGTGTATCACTGATTAGATCTCTTTGTGTGTCTGTCTGTCTATCCGTCTCCACAGTCGTAATCTTCTGTCCAGTTTACCCCCGTCAGTGTTTGAGCTTCCCCTCCTGCGAGTGCTCATAGTCAGCAACAACAAGCTGTGTTCCCTGCCTGCCTCCATACACTCCCTCACACACCTCCGACAGCTGGTATGCTATACACACTCACACACACTTTACTGTCTCTCATCAACACTATCTTTCTGTGTGTACAACTCTATCAGCAACATCAGTCAAGTCAGTCACTGATTTCTGTTGTGATCGAGGAAGAATTCCACTAGTGTCCCTCTCTCACTCCCGATTTTTGGATGTCCTATTGGGTCATAGACTTTATAATGATACTATGGACTTGCTTTAAAGTAGGGCTGCACCATAAGAGGAAAATATCTACTTGCGATTATTTTGACTATTGTTGGGGTTGCGATATGATTCACGATATTGTAGGCAATGATAATTTTTGTATCATTATTCTCATTTTTATTGAAATATATGATCATAGTGTGATTTTTGCGAGGATCTGTACCAAAGAAAGATGTTTTCTTTAGTCTGTAGGATATGATTTGTAGATTGGGACTTCTCTGCAGCACCACAATACTTGTGATTTAATAAAATTGCAATTAATTGTGCAGCCCTACTTTTAAAGCAAGAGGTGTCCAGATCCATTTCTGAGACAGTGCAACATGTCAGTGGACAGCTTTAGATGACTGTGTGTGTGTGTGTGTGTGTGTGTGTGTGTGTGTGTGTGTGTGTGTGTGTGTGTGTGTGTGTGTGTGTGTGTGTGTGTGTGTGTGTGTGTGTGTGTGTGTGTCAGGATGTCAGCTGTAATGAGCTGCAGAGTTTGCCTGCAGAGCTCGGCCAGCTTGAGTGTCTGAGGGACTTAAACCTGCGGAGGAACCAGCTCACCACTCTGCCTCAAGGTATGGAGCCCACACACTTCCATCCACTGACATCAAGCCTCCTCTACTCTTTTCTTTCCCAAAATGAATCCAGTGTGATCACCTCGGCTAATTTCTCAATGCTGAACCCAAGAAACCTCCGCAATGGTTTGGTCCAGAGCCCATGGAGTGATTCTGCACAGTTTATCAGTTCTCATCCAGTGGTATTCAGTGCATCTCCAACTATAGAAGATGATGATAAAGATATGGTATCCACTAATACCAAGCTTGATTCAGCCTAATGAAACTATAGCTCTCTGTAAGTTATGGATTGTAGATGTTTGATGGAAATTGTTTCACTTTTGTGAGCTATTGATTGTTTACATGTAGAAGTATTGACATGCTTCTGACTCACTGCAAGCCTAATTAATCTACACTGTTAGTGCCTCATCCTCTGGCTCTTTAGCAGAAAATGTCACTGACTACACACAGTTAAGAATAGAGTTAACAGGTTACCAGTGGACCGGAGCTGCTTGCATCACCTTCTTCTCTGTTCAAACTTTGCCACAAATTAAATTAAAACTAGCTTGCTAATATTTGTACTGGATAAAGTGAAGAGGTGTTATGGAATATGGTGGACATATCTGACCTGACACTTGATTATAATAGTGTTTAAAAATGATTTAAATACAAATACAGTCTGGGTAAAACAAATGTGGAACTGTGTGTACTACAGCGGCTCCCATGGTAACGTCAGTGTAACGTCCATCAGTACAACAAGAACAGTCATGTCATACACACCACTGCTGCTCTCCCTTTCTCTTCCCTGACATCACACATTCACTTGTTACTTCCACTTGCCTCCACTTTGCTTGTGTTTTTTTTAATGCTGTTAGGCTACCGTCAATAAAAGTCAACACTTCTTCAGGTTTTTCACAGCCAGGAAATGACTACAAGACTTTTAAAGTGAAAAATCTGTGCAGGAGTTGCTGAGAACTTTCAACTGAAACTTTACATATAGTTGAAACACTGACAGTGGAAAAAACAATTACTGAAAGAATTTAAATGGACAAATAAAGTGGGAGCAGCAAAAGTTAAAGTTTCAGTTTAAAGGTAAATGTGAAGAGTTTCAGACCCAGAAATGCTATGGAGAAGTTTTATCTGAGTTCCCGTTTTTGTTTGTATCGTGCACGAGAATACACGTGCACGAACCCATGCACGCGGGTGACATGATACACATTCCTGCTAATGGTTACACACTTCTCCACTGAGCTATAGGTAAAGAAATGTTGCAATGAGCCAGCCAAGGCAGGAAAAGAAGATGCAAGATAGTAGACATGGATGTAAACAATGCAGAATTTCAAATACTTAGGATATGGGCTTTGCAAATGTTTTATGAGCAAGAAAAAACACTTTTGCTGAACCTCGGGGATACACAATGAATGTAGGTAAGAAACTGAATGAAAACAGAAAGAAAACCCTCTCTCTGCACCATCCAGAAATATCAGAGCTCCCCCTTGTCCGGCTCGATGTGTCCTGCAATCGTGTTTCCCACGTGCCCTTGTGCTACCGCCACCTCCGGCATCTCCAGAGCATCCTGCTTGACAACAACCCGCTGCAAATGCCTCCCGCACAGATCTGCTCCAAGGGCAAATACCACATCTTCAAGTACCTGAACATGGAGGCCTGCAAGAGGAGCCAGGAGGAGCTGGAGAGACGCCTGCGGCCCACGGGCTTCAACAGCTGGTGAGGAAGGATAGAGGAACCAGTGCTAAACACAGGCACACGGAGAAACTCCCAATACAACCACACATTGTTATTTTTACTTTAAAAGAGTGAGAAACAACATATTAATCACTTACATATAGAGGAGTTGGTGGCTATATTTTTGTTTCCCCTTGCTTCCAGTCTTCATGGTAAGCTAGGCTAACCTCGTCCTGCTCTGTATTTACATACGTAGATATGGATAGTCTCATCTCACTCTGGGACAGTAGGAATATAAGCTTGTTTTCTAAAATCTCAAACTATTTCTTTAGCAAACCAGAATGAAGGCACTCTTGGTAGTCCTGTAGTCATGGAATATTATTATTATTATATTATTATGATCAGGTTTATGTTGAGACAGTAGAATCAGAAGGCAGGCTGAGCTTGTGTCCATACCATTCTTCTGGTTTCAAACCGATTTTACAGAAACAGATGGTGGGAAGTGGCTTCAGTGGCAACTTGTAATAGGTATTGCACTGGTTATTTCTAGGGATAAGGGAAGGAAGTTTTAAAGTAAAATAAAAAACTGAAACTTGACTACAACATAAATACAATCCAGAAAGAATGGAAAAAGTGTTAGTGCGTTCATATTTAAGTAACATTAGACATAGGTACAGTTTACTGACTATTGCTAGTCATAATAGGAGTTGGTTAAAAATTTTATATTTTTGCCACCACAATATCCACTTGAGGATCAATGTGAACAAAAGTGGAGACAACCTGTTCTCACTCCCAACTTGTGAAATACGGCAGCTTGGTCTATGACCCTCAGCATCTGATACAGGGCGCTGTTGAGCCACCGCACCGGCCTCCCCACTGGCTTTCCTGGCAAGAAAGCTCCGTGTAGTATTTCAGCGCAAGGTTTGGCCAGGTGTCCATGTTTGCGCGAGGCACTTGTTCAGTCAGGCTTCTGTGATAATCATCACGCAGCAGTTCCGCGTGAATTTGTAGCTAATCCATTTTGTGTGCAATTGATCTGGTGTTGGTGAGGTTTGGCAATGGCGATCTGTGTGGTAGTTCCCTAAGCTGGGCTAGCAGGCCCAACCGGCATACTCACCAACAACAGATCGATCGCACACAAAATGGATGAGCTACAAATACACACGGAACTGCTGCGTGATGATTATCACAGAAGCCTGACTGAACACACGGCAGCTAGCAGCTAGCAGTGCGAGCTAGCTAGTGGCCGGATCGAGACAGGGTATGTGAATTTAAACATTGTCTGAGTTGAAAACGCATTTTGTTGTCACGTAAGGGCCCTGTTCATGTTGCGCAGACATTTTAATTGCATTTTGTGTGTTAAGAGGCACAAAGGCACTCTAAAACTTGCCCTGACAATTTCCATTTTAGCTAAGTGGAAGCTCGTAGACATAGCTTCAGCTACTCCGTGTTGATCCCACCGATTCAGGTCTTTCTTTTCTTTTTTTAATCGACTGTACTCTCATATTTATAGCGATCAAGATTAGCGTAAAAATTGGCCGGAATTCACCTTTAACTAATGAAAGGTATGTTACGTCCTTATCAAAACAGTTATTTTAACCGAAACCAAGAGCTTTTCCTAAACCTAACCAAGTAGTTGTATTACCTAAATCTACCCATGCCCTGCACATTGACTTTGACTTTGGATGATGCCAAAGGGGTACCCAGAGCGGTAAAAACATGACGCCACAGCGTCCTGACCAAGCTGCCATATGTGAAGAGTTGGGAGTGAGAATGGGTTGGCTGAGAGGATGAATGGCAGGGTGTAAAGGAAATGTAGAGTAGGGAAACGCATGATAAATGAGCATGGTGAAAGGGTATGTTTACTGAAAGGAAGCAGGGTTTATCAAATATTTATAAAGTTGAATGGAGCCTTTTAGCTGGCTGCAGTGAGCCATTCTCATGAAATAGACAAAACCAAGGTGAAGAGAGAATATTTGACCGAGAAGCTCTAAGTCTGATGTGGAGAAGAGAAAACACAAGTCACTGGCCTTCAGACTAAGTGTGTGTGTGTGTGTGTGTGTGTGTGTGTGTGTGTGTGTGTGTGTGTGTGTGTGTGTGTGTGTGTGTGTGTGTGTGTGTGTGTGTGTGTGTATATAGTCTGTCAGACCAGGAGCTGTTCACAGGTCAGTTTGGAGGGTTGGACTCTGGCTTCAACAGTGTGGACAGTGGCAGCAAGCGGTGGTCTGGGAATGAGGTAACACTCACACTCTGCCCTGCCGGGGGCCCTGAGGGACTCAATTATGTGTTGATCACCAGGAGGTTGTGGCGCATTTCTGATCGGAAGAACAGTTAGAGGTGGACAGGGACATATCTGACCCCAACATAGTCAATGCAATAATATGTCAGCCAAAATATGACAATATCAAAAAACAGCATAGTACTTTAATAATCAGAATGAACTCATTGGCACAGAGCAGAGTCCCAGTGCTATCAGTATTCTCTGGTCCTGCAGCAGCAGGGAGGCCAAAGCTACCTGCAACGACACAGCAACACGGGCCGTCTGCAAATATTATAGGACATTGATCTAAGCTGTGTGTGTGTGTATGTATGTATGTATGTACGTACGTACATACATACATACATACATACATACATACATGATAGTTTATATATATTCTACTATATTTTTAAAATATATTGGTCACATGTCAGAAAATGCAACTCATACAAATACAACAACAGAAATACAGCCTGCATATCCTATTGTGTTAATAACAGACTACACATCAACAGTGTGTGTGTGTGTGTAGTCAGCAGATGACTTCTCTGAGCGTTCTCTTCGCCTGGCTGAGGGCAGCAGAGAGCAGAGGAACCTGGAGGAGGAGGATGAATCTCCTCTGAATGCTAACAAAGGTGAGGAAGGACATCTAACCTGTTTTTCATGTAATTAAGTATATTAAACAGTGAAACAGTAGATGTGTTTGCACATGCAGAGGAAATGTTCTTGTCTGTTGTGTTCAGTGAATGGCCAGGCTGAGCATGTGGACCTGATGGACAGCAGTGTGACAGAGGAAGAGGAGGACGAGATGAGGATGGACCGGCCCACAGCTGGTGTCCCAGCACCTCCTCTGGTATCAGACAGTCATGTGTCCCATTGTCTCGTTGCTCAGCATGTTGCCTTGTGTGTTATCTTAGAACAGGGAAGTTATTGATTATGTGTCATTGATTTCCAGGAGCAGAAGGAGAGTTGTTCACCAGCCCAAACCCAGGACTCCGCAGCATGCAGGTCAGTCTGGTGAACATACTGTCAAAGTGCATGGCACCGCATTACAAGTTTAGTACACAAAACAGTTGGTTTAAAGCTAAAGACAGAAATATTGGAATAAAAAGCCAAACAGTTTAAGGCATAATACAATATGATTGGATCAAATCACAGAGCAATAACTTTGTTTAAAAGAGCAAACTAGTAACAGTTTGTGAGCACAGAAGTGAAGAGGGTCAGAGCGAATGGATACGGATGTCAGAGTTTCTAGTGACAGCCGCTGATGGAAGGAGTCAAAACATCACTGCCTATTTGTTGGCTGAGCTTTCTGTAACACGGCTGCCGTTAGTAACGAACTCTACCAAGCTGTCATGTGTTTGCAGCTATCCCAGAATATGTAAAGGCATTTCGATATCACCTTTAATTCTACTCTGTTTCTGTGGCAGTTCTCCAGCAGTGTGTTGGCCTCTCTGGTGGGAAGCTGTGTACTCAGGCACTCCTAGTGACGGACAGAGACACGGTTTATCACTTTTTCTCTCTTTCCCTCCCTCGTTTTACAAGGTCACTTCCCAGGGTATGTGAAGAGTCAACAGACTGCTGTTCCCCCACACTGTGCATGCTGAGTGCCGGGGCTGCTGTTATCTGGGGAAATTGACAGTCCTGACTTGCTGACTTACCCTGATATTTATTACGCTGTAGCAACCACACAGTGCTGTCTGGATTCAGTTTTATGTAAAAAAACAAAGGTCGTCTTATACAGTACAATGCTCAAACTATTATTGCATTACGTGCTTAAGAAAATGCATGGCCACAATTTTGTTAATGGATTAATCGTTCAAGTCATTTATCAAGAACAGAGGCCTTCTCCGATTCCAGCTTCTCAGATGTGAGAGAATCACTTCCTGTAGTCTGCATGGAGAATCTCTGGAGCTGACGCAGCGCTGTTGGTCCTGTAGCTATATCAACACCTTAAAGGGATAGATTTTGAAGTGTGGTGTATGAGCTACTCCTTCATAGTCAGTGTTAGCTACAGCAGATGGAGAAGCAGGCAGGAGTACCGACACAGCAAAGCTAAACCGCAGTACTGATAAAGGCAGTTTAGACAATTAAAAAAATAAAACATCAGGACTGTCACAATATTCAGGTATTGACAATATATGATAACCTTGATATTTAAAAAAGAAATATTGATATCTTAATGTCACAAGAAGCGATACTTAGTGCCAAGTCGATGCCAACCTTGTGGAAAGCCAGTACGCCTCCAGGTGTTATGCTCTGCTGCTAAATGCAGAAGAAGAAAAAGAAGAAGAAGAAAGCAGGCAGCATTATCAACATAACTACAGTGTTGAGATTTAGCGTTCAGGCAGTCACATTGGCTACATAATAATATGTGACCATTGTTCTAAAGCTTGTGGAACAACATGCTTTATTCAAATGACTAACATTCATTCAGCACGCAAACCTTTATTACGTCCTCACATACCGGAAATGATTTGGATCTGGTAAGTGGACGGCCAGTGTGTTTCTTATGACGGAGGAGGATTTAGTCAGCTGTTGCACAACCTCGTATCGGCTCTACAAAAAAAAACTTGGAATCAGCTTGAACAAACGGATGTTCCAAATCTTGGCATCCAACACTTCCTTTGGGACTCCTAAAATAGAATACTGAGACTTAAAATGGAAACTCAACACACCCTTTCTAAACAGACTTTTACATTGAAATTATGAAATGATTGTACACAAACCAGCCTTCAGAATAAAGGTGCACATCTATCAAATCACTTCAATAGTTTATATGGTGTCTTTTTCCTGCTCCTATTTTTAGTTGTTAAACTGCTAAAAACCTAAATCCAACTGATGTACTGTCACCCAATGTGCTATATCCAACATTTGGATTGACCTGCATTTGATCAAAGACAGAAGTTCAAAAAGTTTATATTTCATTATATTTTAACCCCTTCCTGGAGCCAAAGTTGAGTTACCATTAATGGGGACTGGCCATTCTAAATTCAAACATTGTACAACGAAATTAAATAGCAATTCTAACTGCATTCACACATACCAAACAGTAATTCAAAATAAAGGAAAAAAACATAAATAAAAAATGTATTTGCTGTGACTTATAACAGTAAACAGCTGAGATATTGCACATTTGCTGAGTTGTAGTGACCCTATTTAGAAAAACACATTTAGGAATAAATACGTACAAAGCAAAGATGCAGTTGAAATGTGCGCTCTGATATGTGCAGTGATGTACAAAGGGTGGACTGTAACTGTAGCGCTGCTGTTCAATGCAGACACTGTGTTTGTGATTCTGTCGGTCTATTTGGGCAGCAGGTCATACACGTGTCCAGGGTGGATGATCTTTCAGCATGTTGGCTGCTCTACTGAGGCAGGAAGGCTGAGTACGTCCTCCAGAGAGGGCCCTGAGCAGCCTCTGCCGCAGCAGCAGGCTGGGGCAGCCCACTGTCCTACTGCTGGCAGAGCAGGAGAGATGGTCAGCCATGTGCTCACACAGGAAGCTGAAGGCAGCGAGCGTTTCCACCCAGGCCCCATGGTGTGCTGGATCCGGCTTTGCACTGTTCTTCTGGAGTTCTGAGTTTAGGTTGTAGGCTGTCTCGTCCCATCCTGAGAGAAGTCTAAGCCCAGATGATGGTGTTGGTGGAAGGAGAGCACAATCATGCTGAGTTTAAGGGTGGAGGACAGCTGAGGGCCTAGTCTAAGGGTCCTTCTCACTTCCCTTAAATTGCATCCCCAGCTCCTCCACTTGCCTCCTGTCCTTGCGCTTCTGTCTTAGTCTGTCCCGATGCGGAAGCACGGGAGAGACGTGAGGAAATCATGGGAGGAGATAGGAAACGATCAAATGTGTTAAGAGGGAGACATCCTTTCCTCTGAAGCATCATGAATTCATCAGCTGTATGGGCTGAGTTAGCAACTCTAATAGCTGCATGGCTTCCAGGAAGGCTGCTCTCATGTATCCTCGATGATCCCTCCTCGATGCTCAGTCTTTGGAGTAGAAATAAGAGCTTTGAGATGGCCTTCACGGAGGAGGGACAGAACAACTTCCGGTTCAGCCGAGGACTGAGGAGCTGTCAAATAAGGGACGTGAGATGCAGCCTAACAGTCTGGGGCCGTTGGTCACAAAGTGCTTGATGCAGTAGCAGGTGGGTTGGTACAGTCCTAGGACAGCAGGTTTAGTGAGCCGTCTCCCTTGGTGTTCCTGCTGGCTCAGAGCAGTGCGCTGGCATCCTCCTGTACAAATAACTGTTTCACATTCAGATCACAACATGTAATTCTTATAAGCCTTATTGGAATTCTCTATCTCTTTCTCCTTTCCAGGTCCAGCCTCCATTTGGAGGTGGGACCCCCATCATCGTCCCCCTCCAGCCCCACCCTGGAGGAGCGGCGGCGGCCAGGCACGCTGTTCATCTGGCAGGAGAGAGAGCGGCTGCAGCAGCAGCAGAGAGACAAGGCCAGGTACATGTCCTGTCTGACAGGAAGAAGCATTTGACATCTAAAAGGGCTGAGTTGTATGATTGGATTGGTCACAGTTATAACACGACATCATCAGTATGACATCGGCAACATGACATCATAATGTCACTGGAGTTCAGTGTGAATATGAGCAGTCTGTGTACCACACATACAGGTCTGTAATGATATGCTCTCCATGTCCAAACTCTAACTTTGCAGTTTGCTGAAGTCCTCCGCCAAAGCAGGAAGTCATGTGGCCACTACACCACAGACAGAAAGTAGCTCAGCGTAAGTACGGCCCATTGAGCAGATAAAAGCCCAGCAGCATAGAGACTTTGAGTGATGCCGTTCATCCATGCATTTGCTCTGTCTCTGCTGGATTAGACATGGAGCTGGAGGTTGTGGAGAGTGTTGGTTTCCTGTAGTGATCAAATGTTGGTGTCTGTTTCCCCCTAGTGGAACTTCTCCAGAGAACAGCAGCTCCCAGCCGGCCCTGCGGCAGCGATGTGCTGTGAGTAAACTCAGCTGACAGGTGCACAGCTGGCCTGTGTGTTTGCATTTTGAAAAATCTGAATGTGTTCCTTTATTATTAGAGTGCTGAACAGATGAGCGCAGTGTTTCCTTCAACTCTGGTGCAACGCTCCAGCAGCAGGACAGGTATACGCACGCACGCACACAAACACACAGGCTTTCAATGGGTATAAAGGAGCTACTGTATTATCTACTACATTTATTAATTTGGTTCAAAATGTAAACCATATTGAGGACTTCCGGTGACGCCATGTTTTGAGACACGTGTCGGGTCTTCGCTCCTTCAAAAGTTAGTCATGGTTAGTTATTTTAAAGTTTAAAGTTTAAAAAAAGTTTGAATGCAACTGGAACAATTGAAGTCCTCTGAGCAACTATGAGCACAAATAGAGCGGCTAGGAACACAGGGAAAATACTAGAATCTCAGGAAAAACACAGCATCAGCCGAGGCAGGCGAAAATGAAGGTATGGCGGAGATTCTCCGGGAGCGAAAATGAAGGTATGGCGGAGATTCTCCGGGAGCTGAGAGAATTAAGAAAATAATGTCAAGACTCGTTTACTGAGACGAAGGCATCTCTTTCCAGGCTAGAAGAATCGGTAAAAGACTTGAAACAGCGAGTGGGGGTCCTGGAGCAAAGAACCGCGGAAGATATTAGCTGGCACCATGACAGAATGAGACGGGAGACGGTGTGCCAGTTTAGCTGGTGATCATATTAACTGGTGATATTTGCATAAAATCAGTGAATATACTTTTTAAGAGCGTTCTGCTCTGCCTCGAGGGCCAGAGGTTCACATTTTCACGAAGTGTTTTCAAGTGAGACAAAATATGGATATCGCTGAAAACATCACCAGTTTGTGTAATACATGTCCGTTTAAGCATTATTCACACAAATACGACACATGCTGTATGAATGGAAAAAAATAAAACGAAACAACGCACTAGAGATCTAGCTGGGATTCGAACCTTGGATGTCATGTACAAAAAAGTTGACGGACTAGCTTCTACGTCATCGATACCACTACACTACGCACCGCTGAAATTCTTTTGTGATTTCTATCTGTATATTGGACGTTTATTGGACTTTTAGTCTAAGTTAATACAGGTGAGAGTTAATATGAGAGAAATATACGCCCATGTTAACTGGTGATATCACAATTTAACATGGACAAATGCAAGCCTTGAAACAGTACGTAGGTTCATCTTTGCCTCACATACCAAAACCTAATTGATGTACAACAAACTGGCATGACCCCCTTAACACTTTATTCCATTTTGGGGGTAAAAAGGGAACATGTCAGTCATGCGCAAACGTGATAATTTATCATTGTTATTGTGGGCCATCTCATACGAAGAATGTGTACGCCTATCTCAGCACAAACAGTCTCTTTCAACCTGTGCCACAAGTCAACTGATTATAGTTGTTTAATTTCATTAGACCCATATTAGGGTATATCTGTGCCGACCCAGAATTTTTGTCTTATGGTAGCCTATACGCTATTGTTATGACCACTGAATGTTTTGCAGCAAGGTGCTGATCCTCGTTTTCTCTCAGGCGACTTAGTGTTATCTTAGTCTCGGTTAAGTTATGAAGTGAGTTGCCTCAAAAGTCTAGTGATTTGAAGTGAAGAACATATGAAGCTTATTCTGAGAGAGTTAATATAACAGTTAAGATAACATTCAGATGTTGCTGTATCAGATTCCTAATATGGGTCTAATGAAATTAAACACAACTATAATTGGTTGACTGGTTGCACAGGTTGAAAGAGACTGTTTGTGCTGAGATAGGCCTACACATTCTTCGTATGAGATGGCCCACAATAACAATGATAAATTATCACGTTCGCGCATTTAATTTTTAACCACAAAATGGAATAAAGTTTTAAGTGGGGTCATGCCAGTTTGTTGTACATCAGTTAGGTTTTGGTATGTGAGGCAAAGATGAACCTACTTCACTGTTTCAAGGCTTGCATTTGCCCATGTTAAATTGTGATATCACCAGGGGTATATTTCTCTCCTATGTTAACCTGTGTTAACAGGTCCAATAAAAGTCCAATATATAGATAGAAATCACAAAAGCGAGCTTGGGGACTTCCGGTTGGCACGTAGACAAGATGGCAGGCTGACCGAACACTCTCCCCAAAACACGGAGTATTTCCCCAGATACAAGTGCTTTAACGCTGAAATATAATTGTTATGCTATGGAAGGGGACAAAACCAACAAAGCTAAAAGTAAGATGACGACAAGATCTGGAAAATATGATGCCGGCCGAACGTGACCCGGCTGAAACTAGCCTGCTAGCTAGTATTCACGCAGAGATTAAGGCGATTCAGTCCGACGTAAAGAGTGAGCTGCTCTCATTCCGATCTACGTTGAGAGAGGACGTGAAGAAGGAGCTGACTGAGCTTCGAGACGAGATTAATCAGGCCCTTGGAGATATCAGGGGGGACTTGAAAAACAAAACAACACGAGTCGAAGAGGCCGTACAGCGTGTGGCTGAGCTGGAGGAGCGTAACCTCGACCTGGAGGACTCGCTCCGACAAATGCTGCAAAAACAGGAATCCATCCAAACAAAAATGACAGACTTGGAGGCTCGGGCGCGGCAAAATAATATCCGCATTTATGGAATTCCTGAAGGTGAGGAAGAAAATAACACGATTGACTTTGTGGTCAAATTGCTGAAGTCAGAGCTGGCCATCTCCGGTGAGCTCGATCTGAAAATACAACGCTGCCACAGAGCTCTGGCTCCACGACCACCACAGCAAGCTCCGCCACTCTCCATAATAATCAACTTTCAGGAATACAAAACTAAAGAACTGATCCTGTTGTCTGCTTGGAAGAAGAAAGAGGTCTTTTACAAAGACTGTTGGAAAAGACGTGATCGTTTGATTTCTGAGGAGAAAGGAGAGGCTGGGGTCGAATTGAAAGTTAAGCAAGAGGTTTAATGAACACGATGAAAACGACAGTCAAAACACAATCAAACATAAAACATGAAAAGACGAGAGTATGCAGGAATAAGGAAAATGCTTAAGGAGAAGGGTGTGCGGTTCCAGACCCCCCGCCTGCCAAGCTCAAGGTGTTTTTGGACGATGCCCGGAGCAGATACGAGAGAAACTGCGCGCTTTCCGCCACAAGCTCCAGGAGACCTGACCCCAACGCCAGGGTCTAAATGTACCCGACCTCCCTCAGCCCTGACATGACTTGTAACAACGGTTATCTCCCCCCATCCTCCTTCTTTACTTTGATTTAAAGACTGACTTTTAGCTTGAGATTAGAGGTCGACCGATATGGGTTTTCTCAGGCCGATGCTGATGCCGATCTTTTGAAATCAGGGTCGGCCGATATATGCTGCCGATTATTTTTGGCCGATATTTGCTTGTTTTTAACCTCTATTTGAAAGATAAAATTTAACACTAATAAGTACTTAAGATACACAAAATTTCTCACAAAAACATTTATTGAACACCTGAACACCAATCTGCACTTGTATACTTACATTAAAAATGTATAATGTAAAAACATATATTTTTATAAATAAACAAAACGGGTAAGAAGAAAGAAAGAGAAAATAAATTTAACTGTCAAATAAACTTTTCAATTAAAAGATAAAGTTTAGTGCACTTAGCAGCATTTATCAAACAGCTGAGAACAATAAAATAAATTGACCATTTTAACAATAGTAGTGCTGACACACAGTAGCAACCAGCAGCATTTCTTTGTTTTGGTGTTGGCTGGGTGAAGCGCTGCCATAAGGGGGTGGTTTTCTTTTCAGCCATCAGACTTAATGACTAAAAAAGGGGGAAAATACAAGGTTAAGTTGGTATTTTTGTATAGTATCTTCTTCAAGTCATTTTATAGATAGGTATAGATATAAAATCTAACATTTGTTTTATATATCAGCTAATAATTCAGTGCATTGTAAGTGATACAAGGCTAAAAAGTTTCTATCATCTTCCTAAAAACTGTCCTGAAACATGTATTTTTGGTTTGTTTTGTTTGTTGACAGACAGCCAAATGGACAAAACCTAATTAAGGGGGGAAAACAACTTTAGGCCATATGGTCAAAATTAAATGATTTAATAATAATGTAATAATGTAATAACTATAACTTATAACAATAACGTATTTCACTAGTAAATTGCTGTTGAACGACAAAAACAACCACCATGGCAAAAGGGTATTTTACAACAACTTTGAATGCACCGCGACGCACCGTCTGTGTTGTTCTTCAGACAAGTAGCTAAACAACGGCTGCAGCACACTGCTTAACATACTGCTGTTGGATCCTATACAGTGAAATAAATCACACTTTACACCGTTTAGCTGTCAGCATTTTAATCCATCTGCTAGCTAAAGGTAGGCTAATGTTAGCTGCTGACGAGTGTAATGTTAACTAGCATCACGTGCTGCGATGTTTCTGTTATTCTAACATTCGTTTTCGGAGCATCAGAGAGCAACGCAGGCATATCAGTGGCGCCGAAATGAGGTACAGAAATCCGCGTTGCTATTCGGTCCGGTAGATACGGGTCGTTAAGGCACATAGATATATACACCTATGGTTAAGGCACTGGTGCCATAGCACCGGGTCTACTCTGTACCAACCCTAGCAACGACGCTAGCAAAGCATGGTGCGGTGGTCTCTTTTAACTACAACTTCTTTCTCTGCATTGAGTTGACAACCCTCTCAAATATAGACACACAAACAGAACAAATAATAAAAGTCTCAGATCCACTGTCTGTGATTGCAAAATTCTAGCTTAATTATTGCGACATTAGCATGACACGACAGGTATCAATATCCAAAGTAGCCGAACGTCATATCGCCTGTTAATGTTTTTTCTCGAAGTTGGCAGTAACATGTCATACTTTTTTTCATTAAATATATACGACTTATAAGAATTTAATCCTTACCGTTTTCTCCGAGGAACAGCCCCTTCCTTAGGCACTGGATGAGGTCTGCTCACTCTGCTGGTAATTGACTCTAGGGGCAGCGTGCGTCGAACACGTGTTCCACAACAACAACACCAGGCTGCCCGCAGATGCGCCTGTCTATTAATCGGCTTGATATTGGCCGATGCTGATTATGTAAAAAAAGCCAAAAAATCGGCAGATTAATCGGCCTACCAATTAATCGGTCGACCTCTACTTGAGATAAACAGGTTTGCACACAGAGGGGAGAGCGGACTGGTGTCAAGACTGCCATGGTAGAGTTCAATGCCAATTGAATTAACTTTTCCAACTTCAAAGAGGGGCCCTTTTGTTAAATCAGGCTTTCCCTTCAGTTTTGGAGAGCATGTAAGTTCTCTAATAGTGGAAGTCAACTTGTTGTATTCCCGTTGTGTTTTGTATTGTTCATTTTTCAATGGTTGCTTGTACCCGAGTTCAAGGGTAAGTTGTTACAGGTTGCAACAGGTCATTATTGACTCAAAGACACAAAGCAAATGGAATATCAGGAATACAAGATAATAACACTAAACGTGAATGGGCTACATAACCCAGTGAAAAGGAGCAAAGTTATAGCTAAAATTAAAAGGGAAAATATTAAAGTGGCTTTTTGGCAAGAGACGCATCTCTCTAACTCAGAACATGGAAAAACTAAAAAAGATGGGGTTTACTAATGCATTTTATTCCTCTCACAAATCTGGGGGTAAGAGGGGAGTGGCAATTCTGCTTTCAAACAAGCTGCAGTTCCAGTTGACAACTCAAACTAAAGATAAGGATGGCCGCTATATCTTAGTCAAAGGCAAAATTGACCACAAAGAAGTCACTCTACTAAACGTATATATGCCTCCAGGGCATGACAGATCATTTATTAAAAAAATATTTGACCTATTAACCCACGAGTCATCAGGAACTTTAATCTGTGGGGGTGACTTCAATATCCAATTGCAACCCAAACTTGACTTGACAAATCTACACAAGAGAAGAAACCAAAACTCAGTATTCATGCGGAAAATCCTACAGGAATTTGGTATGATAGATATATGGAGAGACCTACACCCCACAGATAAGCAATTTACCTACTACTCCCCTTGTCAGGCAGAATATTCCAAATTGGACTACTTTTTTATCTCAGCTGCAGATAGACATAGAGTATGTGAATGCAAGATAGGGGTTAGAGATGTCTCAGACCACTCAGGAGTATACCTGCATCTAGATAATAAAAGGAAGAATACTCTATGGAGGCTCAACACTAGCTTACTGAATGATGGAGCTTGTAAGGAATATATTAAAGAAGAGTTAAAAGACTACCTGCTAAATAATGACAATGGAACAGTATCACCAAATGTCCTGTGGGATGCTTGGAAGGCGGTGCTTAGGGGTAAACTCATAGCCTTTGCAGTCCATAAGAAAAAGGAGAAATATAAACGCCTAGCGGAGCTACAGTCAAAACTGAAGAACCTAGAAACTCAACACTCAACCCAAAGAGACCCAAGAAATAAATCAGATTTAAAATCGAAGAAAATGAAAAAAGTATGAGGTTTACCAAACAAAAATATTGTGAAACCGGCCCAAAGGCTATGAAGCTTCTTTCCTGGAGACTACATAAGCAACAACAGAAAGATCTGTGTACAAAATAAGAAACCCAAAAAACAACAAAATCTGCTATAAACTAGAAGAAATTCAGCAAGCCTTTGAAACCTACTATAAGGAATTATACACTCAACCTGACAAAGCTGATGACTCAATAATTAATGAGGTCTTAAAATTTCTGGATCTCCCCTCAATAGGCGAATGCCAGAATAATGTGCTCACTGCTGAACTGGGTAGCGCTGTTTCTCGACTAAAGACCGACAAAGCGCCAGGGTCAGACAGATTTGTTAGTGAATGCTACAAAACATTCAAGCCTGAGTTGACTCCACTTCTTCTCAGATTTTTAACCACACCCTTAAGGAAGGCCAGACGCCCCAATCATGGAGCGAGGCAGTAATATCAATTATTCCTAAGGAAGACAAGGACAAGGGAGAATGTAGTTCATATAGGCCAATATCCATTTTGAATACGGATTACAAGTTATTTGCCTCAATTATGGCCAAAAGGATAGAAAATATCGTCTCTGAAATGATAGACCCAGATCAGACAGGGTTTGTCCGGGAAAGACAAACTCAGGATAATGTTAGACGAACACTCCATGTGGTACACTATGTGATTAAGGGAAATATTAATGCAACACTGATCAGTTTAGATGCAGAAAAAGCGTTTGATTCAGTTGGGTGGGGTTACCTCTACCTAGTACTGCAACGTTTTGGCTTTAATGAAAAATCTGTTCAGTGTATTAGGTCACTCTATTCAAACCCCACTGCTAGGATAAGAATCAACGGCCACCTAACTCAACCCATCAAGCTAGAGAGAGGTTGTTGTCAGGGCTGTCCACTGAGCCCCGCCCTCTTTGCACTCTTCATAGAGCCCTTAGCTCAGGCAATAAGGGAGGACTCAGAGATTAAAGGGATCCCAATTGGAGATAATGATTTCAAGATAAGTCTGTTTGCAGACGATATATTGCTCACTTTGACTGACTTACAGAGAAGTGCGCCTAAATTGATGTCCCTTCTGAGATTGTTTGGCTCCTATTCAGGGTATAAATTGAATACACATAAGACCCAGATACTCTCATATAATTTCACACCGAATACTGACTTGAAGGGCAGTTTTGATTTTAAATGGGACGCCCCTGCTATTAAGTATCTGGGAGTCTTGATCCCAAAAGACATCTCCAAAATATATAAGACAAATTATGACCCAGTTATTAAGTCAATCAGGACAGTTCTAGATGGACTGTACTGCCCCTAGACATGTCTAATAGAATTGAAACGATAAAAATGAATGTCTTTCCCCGGCTTCTGTACTTATTCCAGTCACTCCTTGTAGAGTTATTCCTCAAGGATTTTAGGGAATGGAATAGAATGATATCAAGATTTGTCTGGAACAGTAAGAGGCCCCGAATTAAATATAAGATCTTGCAATTACCCAAAGAAGAGGGTGGTCTTTCCCTTCCATGTGTGGAGGACTATTATATTGCTGCCCAGCTAAGACCCCTAGTTTGCTGGTGTAATCCAAGCTACACTGCTAAATGGAAAGATTTGGAACTAATGCAATCTGAAACACCAGCACAATCTTTATTAGGTAACTGCCTACACCATGACCCCTACCTGGACAAAATAAACTGCTGGACCAGGGTTACCCTCAAGGTGTGGTTGTAAAAAACTCCATCTCGAGAAGCATGCAAAAATATTGAAATGGGTGGCATATGACTCAGAGTTTATACCGTCGGGTCTAGATAAGCGATTCAGGCAGTGGGCACATAATGGTATTACAGCCTACTGCACTATAACTGATAAGGACAGCCTTTTACCCACATCTCTAAATCATACAGACTGGGAAGAGAGGATAGGTTCAGATATTTCCAGATCAGAGACTACTTTAACAAGGAAATCAGACAAACAGACAATAGGGATACCAATCTGATCAGTATATTTACCAATGCATACAAGTCTAAGGACAGTAAACACTTAATATCACAAATTTATAAAAGATTACAGAATTCCAAGAACCAATCTATTCTTCACGTCAAGCAGAAATGGGAGAGGGAATCTGGCCTGGAGATATCTGAGGATGACTGGAGAACTGTATGGGCGGGTCAAGCTAAGACTACCTACTCCAGGGCCTGGCGTGAATTCTGTTGGAAGAACATAATAAGATTTTTTGTGCAAAAAAACAGCAGGGTTCCCAGGGACAGGATAAGTGCTGGAGACAATGTGGACAGGCAAAGGCAGGTCACTTTCATATATTTTGGTCCTGCCCCCTTATTCAACCATATTGGCAAGAACTTGCTGGAGAACTTGGTTTAAAAGTTGATTTTTCTTTTACTACACTGTACCTGGGTAAAATCCGAGCTGGACTCATGGCCCACGACAACTACCTTTTTATAAAGTGCTCTTGGCTGCGGGCAAGAAGGCCATTACACGGAAATGGCTGCAGACGAATCAGCCATCAAGGACTGACTGGATTACCATTGTCAATGAAATACAATGCATGGAAAAATTGACCTTCACCCTGAGATTGCGGGATGATCAATATACAAAGTACTGGGAGAGGTGGACTTCGTATTGTCTGAAGTGTGGCTCATTGTCTGTGTGAGTGATTGCTCCGTTTTGCACTGATGTGTGGCCTGCGCTGACCTGTCTGTTCTCTCTTGTTCGTTATCTTTGGTCCTTTTTGTTTATTTTGTTTTGTATATATATATTTTCTTTCTTTACTTGTTTTTGTTTGTTGTTGAAAAAAACTGAAAAATTTTAATAAAAAGAAAGTTAATAAAAAAAAAAGAAATCACAAAAGCATTTCAGCGGTGCGTAGTGTAGTGCTATAGATGATGTAGAAGCTAGTCTGTCAACTTTTTTGTCCATGACATCCAAGGTTCGAATCCCAGCTAGCTCTCTAGTGTGTTTCGTTTTATTTTTTTCTGTTCATACAGTATGTCGTATTTGTGTGGATAATGCTTAAACGGACATGTATTACACATAAACTGGTGATGTTTTCAGCGATATCCATTATATATCTCTCATATGTCTCACTTGCAAACACTTCATGAAAATGTGAACCTCCGGCCCTCGAGGTGCGGAGGCAGAGCAGAATGCTCTTAAAAAGTAGGCAGGGCCTTGTTGAATATTCACAGATTTTATGCAAATATCACCATTTAGAATGATCACCAGCTAAACCAATTGCCCCTGATTGCAGTACGCAGATTGGGGTTGGGCAAAATGTGTAGCCTGTGTGACGACCTTCAGAACCGTATGCGCCGTAACAATTGGAGAATCTATCAGGTCACTGAAGAAAGTGAGAAGGGTGATATGGCGAGTTTTGTCAAACGGCTCATAAAGTCCACGCTGCAGCTGCCGCCGTACTTGAACAAATTGAGAGGGCGCACAGATCTTTGGGGCTTAAACCAGCCAACTCAGCGGCGCCACGCTCCATCATTGTAAGGTTTCTGGACTACAGGAGTAGAAATTGTGTTAAGACAAGCCTGGGCACAGAAGCAAGTCACTTTTGAGGGGAAAGTAATATACTTTGACCAGGATTACTCGCCAGCAGTGCAGATGATGAAGGCGAAGGTCTGTGCGGTGATAAAGTAGCTGAAGGAAAAGGGATCCAGGCCAAATGTCGCTTCCCAGCAAAGCTGAGAATCAACCATAGACAGTATATAAGGAATCAACCTGAAGACTGCATTCCCAACGCTGATCGAGGCGCTGCCTACTCTCGGAGAGCTGGGTATTTCAGTGCAGGTGAGCGAGAGAGAGAAGCTGGAGCGGGAGCTCTCCAGGTAGTCATGGCAGGAGGTACGGAAAGGAAGAAGAGGAGACAAGTCGCTGTCAGATGCGGATTTGCGGACTCTAATGTAAGACCGAGAGAGGACAGTAAATATGCACAGGTGTTAAGCTATTATATTCGAGTATAACTGTACACCGGGATGATAATCAAGATGTTACAGATCTAGACTTATTCCGTTGTGATGATCCTGAAACTGCTTTTTTATTTGAGTAAATGAGAGTATGAGGGAGTGTTAAACTCTCCCACTTTTTTTGTTTTCGTGATGAGGAGACTCGTGATGCCATTACATCCTAACCAAGAGATGTATTTTCCTCTTTGGTTTGTGGATTGGAGGGCACTTGGTGCCGGTGGTTATGTCCCTACTGGTTTCCAAACTAACTGGTTTCCGTATGTTGTGTTTACCTAACAGCTGCCGTTGTGGCTGCCTCTGTCACTAGATTCGTCACACAATCGCAAACAAATTCCTGGTGATTTTCAAATAGTTTCCCAGATCTATTGCCGCAAAAATGTTTGTCTAAGTATGCACCACATCACAGCCACCTAAAAAAGAAAAGGAAAAAAAGATCTAAAACTATATTTTGCCCAACTCTTCCAACATATATTTAGCTGTTTTAGATTTTGTACCACGGGAAGTTTGTCTAATTTTGAGTTTAATATACAATTGAAGTCCCCTAGAATAATTATCCCTTTGGCTTCCTTTGCCAATATGGATGATACTACTTTAAAAAAAAATTAGGATCATCTTCATTTGGGGTATAAATATTCATAATGGTTAGGTTAGCCCCACCTATTGTACATATGATCATGATCATTTCACAACTTCAAACCAATATGGAATTGCGCCTAATGAATTGTTTAGGTATTTTCAAATACGTCACTATTTGACGACACAGGAGGAATGGGACAAAATTTAAAATTCACCGTCTAATTTCGAACAGTATTGGATCAAAGCAGTGGAGAATCAAAAGCACAAAAGTAAAATAATATCTAATCTATACTATTTGCTTGGATTTGACAGATGATACATTAGATGTGAGAAATAAATGGGAACTGGAGGCCAATACCATTATACTGGATGATGAGTGGGAACAGTCCTGGGTATGGAGTAATTGGGGATTTCTCACACACCTTTTGGGACTGTATACACTAAGTATACTGGAAGGAGGTAATGAGAGTAATTGGAGAGATATTGGGGTTGCACATATTAGTTGAACCACAGAGATTAATTTTAGGGAACACACATTTAAGAGGGTTGGGAAAAAACAAGTTGTATATGCTCAGAGCTCTGGTGTTAGTAGCCCATAAAATTATTACGGGGAACAGGCTTAAACCCCACCCACCCAGCCTAGACCAGTGGATCGAAAGAGTCAAAGCTGTCAATTGTATGGAAAATATAATAGCAAAATTACAATTCAGGATGGACATTTATTTAATGAGGTGGTCGCCTGTCATACAGTATACGGCAATTGAATAGTGTTGAATTAGAACTGGACACTTTCAATTAGGAAAGTAACCTCTCACATCTTGTGTGTCCGTAGTAGCATATTGATTTTTGTGTATATAAGTGCATGTCAATACTATCTGTTTTTGTGCCATGTTGTGTGAGACACTTTGTCAATGATCTTGTTTTAATAAATGTAAAAAAAAAAAAAAATGTAAACAATATTATAATATAATCTAAAAGAACAGAGGCTGCTGCTTGTGTCTTTAGCCTAAATGAGCAATCAGCTGGCCCGCCTGCTCATTATGGTCTGTTTGCTGACGCCATAAGTGACCCAGTGTTTGACCCATTTGGGTTGTTCAATGGCCGATGTTGATATTTAGAGAGCAAGGAGGCCTGTGGCCGATATATAAGGCTGATACCATGTTGTTTTTGTTTAATTATAACAAATGAGACACAACATTGCTGAATACGTACATACGTGTGTGTGTGTGTGTGTGTGTGTGTGTGTGTGTGTGTGTGTGTGTGTGTGTGTGTGTGTGTGTGTGTGTGTGTGTGTGTGTGTGTGTGTGTGTGTGTGTGTGTGTGTATATGTGTGTATATGTACGTATGTATATATATATATGTGTCTTGTGTGTGTGTGTGTGTGTGTATATATATATATATATATATATATATATATATATATATTTATATATATATATCTATTATCTATCTATTATATCTTCAGTCTGGTCATATGAGTTTGTGGTATAAAATGTGCTATGTGAGTGGATCTTTGATTGGTGACACTGAGCTGAATGTTTGTGTCAGATGATCCGTCCTCCCCGAAGACATCCCCTCCCCCTGGTCAGGCCCAGAGACCCAACAGTTTCCTGTTCCGCGCCTCGTCCCGCAGCAATGTCAAATCCACAGGTACACAACAACACAACAACCCAACACACACCTTTTACACATTCAGCAGAAAGGCTCAATAAACCCTGTCATGCTGTGTTTGTCAGGGTCGGGCTTTACTCTCGGGGAGTCGGGCAGAAGTGAGTCTCGCACCATGCTGCGTTCTACTAAAGACGAGAGAGCAGATGTCACCCAGCTACGCAAAGTAAGCACAATATGCACACACTTTACTTTACAATTTAAAATAGTAAAAGGAAGCCTGTGGCATTTGACGTATAGTTTGATATATTTATTGTAAACTGTATCACCCCCCCCCCCCAAAAAAAAGAATTATCCTTTGTATATCAGATACACCCCATGTTAAATCTCAAGTGTTTCTGATGAGATTTCATAAAAATGCATCACTGTAATAATGTTCTACCCTTTTTCCACTCTGTGACAGTATCACACATATATTCTGTAACAGCTTCTTCTCAGTTTATTGAAGGTGCTTCGGTTTGAATGAGTATGATGTTTCTACACATGTATGCTGAACATTATTAGTGGTGTGCAGCCTTTTATTGCTGACAGGAATAAAGCTATGACATAATACTCGTCCTCAGACTCTGGAGTCTCGGCTGAAGATCTCTCTGCCGGAGGATCTGGCCGATGCCTTATCCAATGGCACAGTCCTCTGCCAGCTGGCCAATCAGATCCGACAACGCTCTGTGTCAATCATCCACATTCCCTCCCCAGCAGTGGTGAGTCTGATTAACTACCAGACCCTGTCCTTTCTGCCTTTCAATGATTGGTCCGTTTCCTCTGGGGGGAAGGATCCAGACACTAAACGGCAACCAGGATCTGCTTCTCACTTGTTTGTTTAAAGAGCCCCTATTATGCTTTTTTTTTTTGTTTTCCCGTCTTTTATGTGCTATATAGTTGTTTGTGTATGCAGCAGTCTATAACAAATTAAAAAAAACACATTTCACTCCAAACTGAGCTTTCTCACCCACAGACAGCACTTTTTATCAACTGTCTGAAACTCCCCACCCACATTCCTGTTTGAAATTCCTCCATTAGTGATGTCACTGATTGAGAAAGCCAGCCTTTTGCCCCAGCAGCTTGTTTGAATTTGGTTGACCAATCACAATGGGCCACCTGACCAATCAGAGCTGACTGAGCTTTTCAGGAAGGCGGGCCAAGAGCTCAGACAGAGTGTTTCAGACAGAGGAGCTGCAGCAATATTTCCTCTAAAAAACAGATGTTACACCTACAAAAGAGTCTCTAAATATCTATTCTTCTGAATATCTATTTTTTCTTATTCTTCTTCTTTAGGGTTTTAGTCAGTTGGCATCCCATATGTTTTATTACTGCCTCCTACTGGTATTAACCCTCAGCTATTAATGTATCCCATTACAACCTTTAAATTCAACCGGTGTTTTTCAGAAATGTAAATCTATTTTCCTCCCGTCCATGGTGACCCCACTGTTAAGAGTCCATGTCAGTTGGGAGTCTTGTTGGTGAGGCTGACTGCAGAGGGGAAGAAACAGGTCTGAAGGGTTTAAACAGTTTGTGTCCGGGGTGAGAGGGATTGGCTACAATCTTTCATACACAGAATGAAGAAACACTGCGACCACTGTCTCTTTATTTACTCGAGCTTTCCTTATTTCATCCTCTAAACCCAGCCCTGGATCCATAGTGTTCCTACCTTTCATAAAGCTGTTTTCATAAGTAGCTACCATCCCTCTACTTTCTAAACAGTGCCTCTCATTTATCATACGCTCCATTCACTTACAGATGTGGGATGTCAGGGCGATTTCTCTGTAATTCCCAGGCCTGCTGGCATCTTTCCCTGGTTTTCCTCACGGGAATAGTTATGCGTTTTACCTTCGCTTTACCTACGCATAATATAGCACCAATCATTTCTCCAGGCCTGTCTTTGTGGCGTCTTCTTCTTCTTCCCCGTCGTTGTTTGATTACTTCCGGTAGCGCCAGCCGCATGATAGAACGCCATCAACGCGCTACACCCGCTCGGAAATACACCACACTTTGTCAAGTCAACAGCTGAACATGGAGGAATTGCATTACCAGCAGATGAAAGCAGCGAGGTTTTTTACTGACTTATACTTCACTTTTTTTTTTTTTTAAAGATTACTTTTTTCGGGCATAGGACAGATTTGGAAATAAAGGCCTAAAATGCCCGAAAAACTGAAAGAGAGGGGGAATGATATGCAGCAAAAGGCAGCAGGTCTGAGTCGAACCCGCAGCCGTTGCGTCGAGGAGTAAACTTCTATATATGTGCGGCTGCTTTACCAACTGAGCTAACCTGGCCACATGGTATCCTAATTTATTTTGTTTCTTCTGCAATCATTTCACTCCAAAATGAAAATGTGTTTATTTTCAGCCAAAGCTGAGTCCGGCAAAGTGTCGACTCAACGTGGAAAACTTCATCGCTGCTTGTCGTAAGCTGGGAGTCCCTGAGGTAAGACATGTCTCATGAGTGTCCCTCTGCTGTCCTTTCATCAAAACTCAGACACATTTAGCTCACTTTGATGCATCTAAATGTAATGGTCTTTTCAAATAACGCAATATTGAAAAAAAAGCAGTCGGTAGAAATTGAGTTTCCCATGTGCTTTCAGCTCGGTTTTGTTGCTACATTATTCCTGTCAGGGTTGGACTGATAAAGACTTATGGGCAATTTGGTTGAAAACATTCCTCAAAGTATAAAAGTCTTTGGCCCATATATCAGTCCAACCCTAACTTTGTTCCGTGTAATTCTACACTGGTCTTGTCCTTCTCTTGTCTCCTAGTTTGAACAATATAACTCCTTGTGTTTTCCTCCTGTGTGTGTCCTGTCCTGCGTCTCCTGTCCAGACGGACCTGTGTGTGTGCTCTGATGTGCTTCTGTGTAAGCTGCCCGCTGTGCTGCGCTGTGTGACGGCACTGCTGGCTGCTGGGGGGGGGGAGACGGCCGAGAACCCGTTCCCCCGCCACTCCTCGTCGTCCTCGTTGCTGTCCACAGACTTCCTGCTCTTCTACTGCGCAGCCATGGCCCTGCTCTACGCCCTCTACTGCTGTCTGCTCACCTAGAGGAGACACACAGACACACACACACACACACACACACACACACACACACACACAGATGACCGGGAAATGCCTTCACTCTGTAACAGCCAGCATGTTTGGAGGATGAGGTTGAGACATGAATGGACGGAGCAAAGGAACCACAGCCTCAGCTGAATCCCAATACTATACCTTTCCTTCCTACCTTCTTTACAACAATGAACACTGGTGGACACAGAGCAACAACAGTGTTCATGCACCGCACACTTGTGTGTGTGTGTGTGTGTAGGTGGAGCATTCAGACTGTGGCCCCCAGGGAACAGATGAGGGCCCGATCATTGCTGACCAACAGCTGAATACCTCACGGAGAATGTCTAATTTCGTCCATTGTAAAAAGGACTAAACATTGAGGGGGAACATTGAGCACTTGAGGGGGTTATGGTATTGTTAGTATGGACCTTTTTCACAGCAGACATTTTGACTTGTCATAGTAGGAAAAGCACAGCTGAAATTGATAACCTTAATGATGGCTCAATTCCATTAAGTGTCCCAGTCAGCATGCACAATACCAGGGCCTGCAGAAGCAGGCTGGCACCCTGTGCATGGGAAACATAGTTCAACCTAAAGCTGTGTCACTTGATGCACTGTTGCAACATGTGAAGTTGCAACAGAGCAGTGTTCTTTGTGGCTGAGCCCTCTCATACACTCAGGGGTTCCAGCCATTGATCACAAGCTTTATTGTTACGGTGTAACAAGGTGTATTATTCAGGGTTTCACTTTCACAGCTCTGGCCATTAGTGTGACCTGTAATGATAACAGTCACTTGATCACACAGTTTGGTCAAACGTATGTGAAAGAGAAAAGGCGGCAGAGACCTAAATCATAAACCCAAATCCTTCATATTCACTAGCTTCCTAACATAAGAACATAGTGTATACTTTTCAGTGTATAGTATGGAATTGGGAAACGGTGAGAAATGTCAGGAGTTTACTTGAATGCTGATGTTACAGGTTCTATCTAGATATCCTTAGAAAACTCTAAATGGATTGATTGATTTCTCTGCATCACTCAGCCAGAAAGACTGTTTCTTCAGCTCAGCTCTTCCTCTGAGAAGTATTGAAGTCATACTCCCGCTGAGAGAGAAGCTGTTGAAGTAAGCTGAGACTGAACTGTGAATGTGATCTTTTAGCCTTGAGACAGATGCACGTTAGTTTGTGGATCCTGGGTGTTACAGAACCCAATGATGATACAGTGCCTCTTACTGAACACTGACTGACCTTTTGCCCATCATGTCCAAACGGTACAAAACCCCTGCAGGAGGGGTGTGTGGAAAGTTTTTTTTTTTGTCGTCACTGTGTGTTGGAACAGCTTCATGTTTGTATAAATGTAAACAGGCTATTAAATTATGGCTTTTTTTTTTATTAATTCTGTTCTGTTTTTGGTTATTTTTGTTTGAGGTGAAATAGCAGAGGCGTCACTAATTTGGGCTTGTTGCTAACTAAACACACATTGGAATGGAATTAGAAGCTAATAGTGAGATTTTTGGGATTCAAAGTGCAAAGAGCTACAAATTCAGATAATGTATAGAAGTTACTCTTACCAAAGCCTCAAACTACATTTAACAGGGACACTAAAACTTTCAATGTAACATATCATAGGGAACAACAAATAATGTAAGAATTACTGAAATAGCATTTTTATAAGCTTCTTTCCCTGTAGAACATCAGAGGTGAACCATACAGAGATTTTCCCCATATCAGCGATTCAGATCAATATTAAATAAGTAATTATGAAAGAACTGACCACATTAATACAAATGAATTAAATAAGAAATTATAAAACTTTCATAATGTCACTTTTTCAATCCCTCTTTTAGGCAAAGTCGACAAGTGCTAGCAAATGTAGCCAGCTTCTTCCTGTTAGCTAGAGCTACAACAGTGTCAATGTCATCGACAACTAGCTGTTGCTGCAAATAAACCCACAGCAACTAACTCTCCTTGCATTTAGCTGAACAGCTAAATTGTTCCTTGTGAGCTAGGAATAATACTGTTAGATATCAAAGTGAAGACTCAGCATTAGCTAGCTCCTGTGTGTTTGAGCGACCACAGAGGAAGACAGAGTTGTGTGTTTCTCTGAAAAACATCCAATCTAAACGCGTTACAGTTAGCTGCAGCTGACACCAGCTCTTCACTTTGATGGCCAGTAATAATCCAAGCTGATTTACCCACCTAGCCAGTTAGCAGGCTAGGTGGGTTATCTCTAGTTTGTTTTTCAGCTTCTGATTGCTTCAAAATGACATTATCGTCATTGTCTAGCTAACAGGCTAACTGTGGGAGCTTTTTTAAGAAGCAGGGAAAATAAAAGTATCCCTGGGAAAAAAATGCCAAATCATAAAACTGACTTTTGAAATAACGGTATGCAATGTAATACAATTTAATTCAGTCCATTCGCACGGTTTGTGCGTCTGGACAAAATAGCCTAATGAAACATTTCATAGTAAGGGTAGTAGTAATATTTTCTTAAATCAATTCACAAGCTATTGCTTCACCTACAGCAGTAAACCCAATCTTTAAGGCTATTTCAAACAATATATGAATGCAAATGTATTTCATAATGTTTTATTTATTTTAAATGAAACACTTTTGAAGCTGCATCATAGTTTTATAACTTGATTAACTTATTTAAAAGGTGGACGGCACACTGGTATTTCTGTCCAGTCCACATGTCTGCTGTTGTCTCCAGGTCACAATGTCCACTGTAAAGCCGTTCCCCCGCCCCGTCCCAGGTCTCACGTTTCTTATCAGCCTGCTGTTAATATGAAATGTTATACCCTTTCAGTTGAAGATGTAGAGTTAATAAATGAAACTAGATAAGCAACATTTCATTCACATAATTTAATATGTTAGCGCCACACAAATACAGTTGTATTTTATATTTTATACCCTTGTATTATTGAGAATAATGTTTGTTTAAATAAATATATATGTAAAGTTTTTCTCCCCGCTGTAAAGAAATTATTAAAAAATGAACTATGACCATGTGCTGTTTGTCTGCTTGCTGCTTCTGCTAACTGAGCCAATAACTTCAGGGTGTCTGCAGCTGAACTCAGGGTACACTTACTAGCTTTTTATGGAGCGTTCAACTGCATCGCATGGTCTGGATGTTGAGTTTGCTCTGTTGTCATCACGTGACCTAAGTATGAAATTAGTTATTGTAAAACTATTATTTTTAGTAGTTAGATTTTCGTTTCAAACTAATGCAGATTAAAAGATAAGTGATATTCTATGTTTTTCTTGTCAACAAAGCCCATGTGTGGAACAAAACCAACAATGAATGTACCTTTTCTCTGTGCTATAAAGCTCACTGGAGTTTTAGATTAGGGAAAGCATGTTTGAAGTCAGCAAAGGAATCAAAACTTCACAACATGAACAAAGATGCTACACAGAGCTCTTACCTTGTACTGAGGACTGAGGTATATCTGACATCAAAATATACCTTATGTCATATTCAATATCTCCAGATCAATACAGTGCAGAGACTTACTTTTTGTTGTTCAAAAGCAGAGAAATTCCCCGTTTCAACGAGGTCCTCCATGCCTGGTAGGCCTTCCAGAAGCTTTTCAACCCAGCCAGGAATAACAGTGTCTTTGTACAATAAATTCAGGAAGTGATGTCAGACAGGCAGCTTGCTCAGCCGAAAGACAAGCTGATACAGCAGGAGGGCCGTGTGCAGTGTGTGTGTGTGTGTAGTGTGTACTTCTGTTTCCCCTGATTGCAAAGAATTGGGAGAAACTTCTTTAAAAGCCCCTCTTCAGTATGTTGTCTGTGTGACAAGCATACATATACTGATATACCGGTTGTTATGAAAAAATAAATAATTATTTCTTTAACTTGATTGTGTATTACAAGGAGACCAGGCGAACCAAAAATTGGAAAAAATGGCATAGACCCCCGCTGCCTTCACCCTTCTTGTGAGGTGTGTGTGTGTGTGGGAGGCAACGGTTCTCAGCCACGCCATAGTCCCACGGCCCTCGGCATGGGTGTTGGAGCCACTGGGACAGATTGTTTGTTGGTTTTAGTCTTTTCATGAGAGTTGTTGACAATAAATAAAGAATAACACCAGACTTATTCTATAAAGAATTGGAAAGGAAGGCAGAAACCCATGCACATCCCCTCCCAGATCAGTACAGGACAGGTTAAGAAAATATGACAAAGAGCTACTGTGATTTTCCAACATGTTCAAACTGATGGAAAGAGGTGGCATGGTGAGGAAGTGTGCAGATATCCTGATGTGCTTTAACCTCTGCTAACGCTCCTTTGTGCTCTCCAAATAGTACTGTTAGCATCATTAACTCCAACTGGCCATGTTGGAGAGGTGAGTGTGTTGAGCCGGTCCGAGAAAAGCAGAATCAGCCTGAAGGTTTGTACTGCACCATGCACAGGCAGAGACTCTAGACATAGTGCTGATCCTGGTACAGCTACAAACAGTGATTCACCCAAGTTTATTGATCAGAACAATAACTTTATTGCCATATATGTTATTATAAAAGTTATTTATATATTATAAACAATGGATACCCACCAAAGATAATAATTTAAAAATCACACACACACAGGTTTGTGGTACTATTTGTGGGGACCCGTCATTGACATAATGCATTCCCTAGCCCCTAACCCATAACCATCACAACTAAATGCCTAACCATAACCTAATTACATCCCTAATCCTAAAACCAAGTCTTAACCCTCAAACAGACCTTTAAAGTTGTGGGGTCCAGCATTTTGGCCCCACAAAGCTGTCGGGACCCCACAAGTATACTGGACTACCGGTTTTTGGACCCCACAAAAAAAAACACACACACACACACACACTGACACACACCCCAGTGGCTGTAACATGTAAGCACATGATCCAGACATCAGTCTGACAGCAGCTGGACTTAATATGGCTTCATATCTGATGTTTTATACT
This sequence comes from Perca fluviatilis, assembly GCF_010015445.1. Taxonomy (NCBI): domain Eukaryota; kingdom Metazoa; phylum Chordata; class Actinopteri; order Perciformes; family Percidae; genus Perca; species Perca fluviatilis. The sequence continues at coordinate 3,786,421 of NC_053125.1, forward strand.
GTACTATTTCTGACATTGAGCAACCATGTTCCCAGACCTCATCATTAGTTCTAGATTCAGCTCGTCGGCCCACACCTGATGGGTTCAACAGAGCTCTGTTATGCAGGACCTAGTCTACTATTTATCCACAACGTTTCATTTAGGGGATTGTTCCAGGTGGTTCCCCGGATGTCCCTCTTTTCGGGAGGATTTCCGTCACCTTCCTTTTGTGTTGGCGTTCTAAACTCTGGTGGATTAATGAGGATTATGGTTAACTGCATTAATCTCTGCATTAAAAGATACATATGTGTCTCACTCCTGTCTTCGTCCCTTCCCAGGATTCCTTGTTTCCCCCTCAACTCATCATGGAGGACGAGGGGCTGAGTCGGTTGGCCCAGACTGTCCAAGTGTTGGTGGACCTGGCCGACGGTTCCCAGCGGCTCCCCAAACAGGAATGGTTTGGGGCTGCTGGCTCAACACAGAGCTAGCACAGCATAGCTGTATCTGCAAAGATTTAACAGTATCACACCAAAGAGATCCATCTCAGGGCCAGTGTTTGTTTTACATGCTTTAAAGCTTCTGAACAGCCACACAGGTGATTTCACTTATCCTGGCTGATTAGACTGCTCAGGTTAAAGTTATTAATGATAAAGCTGTCATTTGTCCCGCCCTAACAGATGCTGTTACAAGCTAACAATAGACTCAGGAAGATGTCATCAGTCAGTCTAGACACACCCACAATCCTGATAGGTCCAATCAGACACATTAACTGAAAACACCTGTGTGCTGGGCCTTTCAAAGGTTTATTACATTGACTTTACAGCAGACGTACTGTGTCCAAAGATTAAAATACATGAAAGACAATAACAATAAAAAGACGTGTAAATGACTTCAAAGCCTTGCTGTCTCATATACAGACTAAGTTACTTGAGTTAAAGGAATAGTTCAACAATTTCTCATTAAGTGTAACAATTTAACGTTTCAATATCAGTATCATGTCTAGTACAAAGCTGGAGCCAGAACTTGGTTAGCCTAGCTTAGCATAAAGACTGGAACCTGGGGGAATTAACCCTCGGTCATTTTTTTTTTTCATTTTGTGATAATTTTTGCTGTATTACTGCTTATGGCATGAAATGTTGTAGGAACCGTTCTCTTCAGCCATATTTCTTAAATCCAGTGTTTTTTACTCTTACATGTCTTTTATACTTAAATGATTCATTTTGTACCCTTTGGACACCTTAGTGGCAAAAGTGTTATTAAATCATCATATATCAATATTTTTTTCTGCTTTTTTTTCATAAATCAATTAAACAACTTCTAACCTAATCAAAACCACCAAACATTCAATCATTTTCAGGATTTTAACCCTTTAAATGCCAGTCTATGTATTTGAAGTATGTCATTATTTATAAAAAAACACAAAAAATGATTTTTCCCATATAATGAATAATATGTAGATGGGGCTTTGGTTGGTGATTTAGAGGCTTGGATACATATAGATAAGCAACAAAACTGATTTGATTGCATTAGTATTTTTTATGTAGTTCCAGATACTCCCTTTGAGTCAAAAATGGCCCCATTGACTTCCATTATAACCACATGTTTTGATCTCACTGCCTTTACAGTATGTACAGTATATTTGACATTTTTACAGTATTTCACCAGATTCAACCATTTTGCCCTTGTAGGCCGATGCATGAAATTAGTTATATTATGGAGCTCTGTGTGTGTGTGTGTGTGTATGTGTGTGTGTGTGTGTGTGTTTCTGTATGTGAGAGAGAGTTTGTGTAAATCTGTCTGAAAAAGGGCTTCTTTTGAAGGAGGCATTTCAAGTGCCTTTGAAGACGTGCTTGAATAAAAACATTGTCTCCTGCATTTTCTGTAAACAAAACAACTATTAGTGTGTTTATGCACCTGGCTATAGAGAAGGAGAAAGACCTGGAGCAAAGAGAATGAGCCATTATCTTCCAGCGAACTGCAGGACTCATCTGAAATGATACAAGTTTCTGGAGTCTGACACAAAATGGTCACGTGTCCTCCAATTCTGTGACTGCCTCCAACCCTTCCTCTGAAAGTGGAGAGGACACTGAAGATCCTGTCCATCCTAACATTGTGAAGGACAGTGAAGAATTGGCAAGTCTGGTCTCCATGTAATACTGAGACGCTGCGCAATATTCAAGCACCGACAGGCATGATGCCAGAGCCTTTTCTTCACTCTTGATCAAGATCCAGCTGATTCAGGAAATGACAAACCTACACGGGAGGTGTTCAATTTCAGGATGGAGTGATGTGGATGCTCAAGAGATTTTAACATAGATGGGACTTCACACTTGTCAGGTGTGTACCGGTCCAAAGGGGAATCCACCCGGAGCCTGTGGGATGTCCATAGTGAGAGACCAATCTTCAGGGCCACCATGTCCCACAAACGATTTGAAATGATAAGCACCAGTTTACAGCAAATGCAAGAGACAATGTTTTTATTCAAGTTTATTAACTTCAATTTATTAGGTTACAAATCATTTCCACCATTATTAATGATAAAGCTGTCATTAGAATATTCTAGCAACAAGGGCAAAATGGTTGAATTTGGTGAAATACTGTAAAAATGTTAAATATGACCACTTTTGTACAAAATGAAATGCTGACATTACAGAATGCATGGTTTTATACTGTAAAGGCAGTGAGATCAAAACATGTGGTTATAATGGAAGTCAATGGGGACATTTTTGCCTCGAAGGTGTCAGAGGGAGTATCTGGAACTACATAATTTTATAAACTACAAAGATAACTTCAAAGATTTAAAACTGGCATTTAAAGGGTTAAAATCCAGAAAATGATTACATGTTTGGTAGTTTTGAGCAATTTCGAAGTTGTTTAAATGATTTATGAAAAAAAGCAGAAAGAAATATTGATATATGATGATTTAATATCGGTTTTTTGGACATGTACATTTTTGCCTCGAAGGTGTCCAAAGGGAGTATCTGGAACTACATAAAAAATACTAATGCAATCAAATAAATTTTTGTTGCTTATCTTTGACATATCCAAGCCTCTAATCCCCACCAAAGCCCCATTATATGGAAAAAATATATATTTTTTTGTGTTTTTTTTTGTAATAAAAAATGAAATACTTCAAAGGTCCGTTCCAGGTAGGAGGTTTAACAAACTCTGAGTCTAACCCTGATGTCTGAGTTGATTTACAGAACAGCTGATTTGAGTTGGTTCAATCAACTCGGAGTAGGTTCACTCAGGGTTACGCGCGGTCACAGCCTCTATATGAATGGAGCCATGATTCTACGATCCACCATGGTAACACCACAAACAAACGGGTCGGCGGAAATACTCATGCGCACAAACACAGCGAGTTTGAACGGTTTGAAACATGCATTTCGTTAAAAAAAAAAAGCAACACAGCGGCTGCTGCTGCAAAAAAGAGAGAATTGGTGTGGGAGAAAATTGCTGGTCGAGTCAATGCGTACGAATTAACAGTGTATTAATTTCTTTAACTTATAATATTACTGGTGAAAACTGGAATTGTATTACACCTATAATTTCATTTAGGTGCAATCCTGCGGGCGAAAAAGTAAACTACAGGCTACTATTCCCATTCTGAGGCTGCAGCACCATATCATTAACAGAACTATAATGTATAATCATTTATTTCTTTTTAATGGCTCTCACTGGTTTGTGTCTATGCGTCTTTATGTGGTCGTGTCTGCCTCGTCTCTACAACCCGGGCCCGTATGTGACCGTGGACGAGCAGCTGGTTCCCTTTCGAGGTGGGAGTGCAGGATAAACGGTTGTCCTTCAAATTCCCTCTGCACGCAATAAATAGATCAGAGCCAATCAGAGAGTTGCCAGACTGACCCTATGGGACGCGCGTGTAGTTTTCTGCCTGTGGAGCGCGTGTGTATGTCGTTTTCTTTTTGTTATTCTTGTTCATTTTTATCTTCTTCTTGTTCTCATTTCGTCTCTTCACTCTTATTCGGCTCCCTCCGAGTCCTTTCCCTGTGTCCTTGTCATTCTCCTTCTTTGATGACACGTCCAACAACAACAACGACGACAACAAGGTCGATGCTCTTTCCGCCAGTGCATACCCAGCAAGCCTGGCAGGTACGGATTCAAGGTGTTCCCACATAGAGACATGTCTACAAGAGATTAGAAGCTCAATGGAGGCCAAATTGCAACATTCACACATAGAGACAAGTCTACAAGAGCTGCTGGTGAGAAATTACAGGGAAGTTCTTTAAGTGGCAGAAACAGCCTTTACACATTATTAGAACCTCACTGGAGGCCAAATGCATGTTTCCCACATAGAGACATGTACAAGAGATTTCAAGGGAGAAACTACTGTAAAGTTGTTGAAGTGAAAGAACAGCCTTTACATTAGAAGCCGCAACCAGCTGTTTAGAGCACTTTGAACATGATTCTGACACGAAAAAACATCTTGATAAGTACTTCTGGTAGGAAATGACTGACAAGCTATTTCAGATTTGGAAACAAGCTTGCCAAGAAGCCATTTGGAGCACCTTACATGATTCTGACATAGAAACTTCTTTATAAGAGATTCTTTTTTTTTATTGAGGAGTAAAGTAATATAAAATATAGTATAGTATAATAGTATAGTATATAGTATAGTATAATAATTTAATATAATGTAATAGTAAAGTAAAATACATTGAAACCATGAAAATTACATTTTTTTTTTCCTCCTGTGTTTTTAACTATAATGACCCCCCCTCACCCAAAACATATTTTCCCTGGGCAGCTTAAATACAACAGAATAACAATGCATCTGGTTGCAAAGACAGAATATAACCATTATGTCACTATTCCATCTCAAGGCATGCCATGTATGTCAAAACAAAAGTACTGATGACAAAAGTATCATTATTGCAGTATAAATGCATACTGAAAAAAATAAAAAGTAATATATAGTAGTATATAGTAATAGTAATAATTTTTCCATTCTCTGAGACAAATTACACAAGGGTCAAAACAACAAAATACAGTGTTACAGAAAGGTATAAAGAGAGAGATGCATGAAAAATAGGTTAGCTGGGTAATTCTTTCATATTTTTCAAATATGACAAAATAGGTTCCCATTTCAAATAAAATCTGTCCACAGATCCCTTAAGTGAAAATGTTATCTTTTCTAATTTTTAAAAGAACATCACATCCTCTATCCTGTTGCAGATGGTGGGGTAGGGGATTTACTTTTACGGAGGTATAAGCAAGGTAATTGTTATAGAGTCACTGGGAGATCCAAAAATAGCTATTGAAGAACAAGGCCAAGTGCCACCCCAAGGGCCTCCCTAATAGTTTTAAAAACCAATTCCCAGAAATTATTTAGAGAGGAGCAAGACCAAAATGTGTGTGTTAGACTGGCTGGGGAGAAAGAGCACAGGTTGCGTCTAACCTGGGATATATTCTCGCTAACCATTCCATGTTCAAGTGAACCCTGTTGAAACACTATAAATTGTATGAGCCCTAACCTAACAGAGGATGACGATGAGTGTACTCTTTTGAGCGCCTCCCTCCAGAAAAGCCTCAGACAACTTTTATGCCCAGTTCATCTTCCCATTTGGATTTAATTTCATCCAGATCATACCCTTTCAAAGACACGAGCTGAGAATACAATCTGGAAATCAATCCCTTATTAAAGTTGAGAGTAAGACTGTCTAAGGGCGAGGTAGGGGGGAAATCAGGGAAGGGTGGAAACTTGTTCTTAACAAAATTACGAATCTGAAAGTATCTAAAAAAATGGATTTATGGGAGGTTGCACAGTCTGCAGAGGTTCTCGAAACTGTTAAATATACCTTCAGTATATAAATCTTTGATGCAACCGGAAGTTACCCATTGTCTAAATGATGGGTCTGTTGTAGACGGAGGGAATAAATGATTTTTGTAAATAGGACCCAAAACTGATGCTTATGTACATTTATAGTGACAGCGAATTGGTTAAAGATCTTAACCCTCATGCCCTCCTTAAAGAAACTTACTCTCGACACCTTCGAGGCAAAAATGTCCACGCACACAAAAACTGTTATTAAATCATCATATATCAATATTCTTTTCTGCTTTTTTTTCATAAATCACTTAAACAACTTGTAACCTAATCAAAACTACCAAACATTCAATAATTTTCAGGATTTTAACCCTAAATGTCAGTTTATGTATTTGAAGTATTTCATTTTGTATTACAAAAATATAATGAATTATCCATATTATTTTCCATATAATGAATTATATCTAGATGGGGCTTTGGTGGGGATTAGAGGCTTGGATATGTCAAAGATAAGCAACAAAATTAATTTGATTGCATTAGTATTTTTTACATAATTCCAGATACTCCCTTTGGACACCTTCGAGGCAAAAATGTACATGTCCAAAAAACTGTTATTAAATCATCATATAATATTTTTTTTCTGCTTTTTTTTCATAAATCACTTTAACAACTTCTAACTTGCTCTAAACTACCAAACATTCAATATTATTTTTGGAACCTCACCCTTTTAAATCCCTTTTTTTTTTTTTAATTTACCAATTTTTAAAAAAGGGGGGGGGAAAATTTTTTTTTTTTTCCCCCCCCCTTTGATCTCACTGCCTCTACAGTATAAAACCATGCATTCTGTAATATCAGCATTTCATTTGGAAGAAAACTAGTCATATTTGATATTTTTACAGTATTTCACCAGATTCAACCATTTTGCCCGATGCATGAAATTATAGTTATATTATGGAGCTCTGTGTGTGTGTGTGTGTGTGTGTGTGTGTGTGTGTGTGTGTGTGTGTGTGTGTGTGTGTGTGTGTGTGAGTTTGCGTGAACCTGTAAGCAAGCAATGATCATTTTAGGGCTGAAAAAAGGCATCTTTTGAAGGATGCATTTCATGTGTCTTTGAAGACGTGCTTGAATAAAAACATTGTCTCCTGCATTTGCTGTAAACTGGCGCTTATCATTTCAAATCGTTTGTGGGACATGGTGCGCTTATCATTTCAAATCGTTTGTGGGACATGGTGGCCCTGAAGACTGGTCTCCCACTATGGACATGGGTGGATTCCCCTTTGGACGAGTACACACCAGCCAAGTGTGAAGTCCCATGTATGTTTGACTCTCTTGAGCATCCACATAACTCCACTCTGAGATTGAACACCTCCCGTGTAGGTTTGTCATTTCCTGAATCAGCTGGATCAAGTCAAGAGTGAAGAAAAGGTCGAAAGAGGATGCCACACCATGGATTCCTGATATGGCATATCTCGTGGGCTCTGACATCATGCCGGTCGGTGCTTGAATGTTGCGAAGCGTCTCAGTATTATTGTATGTTTCTGTGTGTGGGAATGTTGTCTTTCTGCACCTGCTATTCCCACACAAAGTTACCAAATTGTTTACTCTCTTTCACCTGTTTTGATTAAGTTCTGTTCTCAGAAGCACCAATAAGATCTAAATTCTTTCCATTCTAATACTTTTTAATAATTGAATTTCCTTGTTTCACACAAAAAACGAAAATGATCATATGATCATAAATGTGATCTCACAGGGGTAAATGGCTAATATGAACCATAAATTATGATTATTATCATTGGTAATTGAGCTAAATCAGTTACATTACATTGTTAATTTTGTGTAACAAAAATATGAACACTACACAAGGGTTAAGGCTTCCAAACAGGATTTTCTTTCGATGTTCTGCCTCTGTAGGAGCAAATCAAGCTCACGATCACTGAATCGTGTTTTTCCCCCATTTTTCCGTTTCGTGATTGGTGATCAAGGTCTCCTTTCAAGGCTAGAATATTCATTGATTGATTAACATGGACCTTATTAGGACAAATATGGGACGACCTTGGGAGGAGCGTGAGGCTTGTGCAGGACCGCATAAGGTAACGCACGTCCGTATTTATAACGCGAAGAGTGTGTACCGGTGTCCGCCGCAAGTGCATCAAAAAAGTGCCAAAACCGAAAAAAAAAAAATCATTATTAGTGCTTATTTCTTAGAACTTAATCAAAAAGTGCTTGAAATGTAACAATTTTTTAACTTTGTGTAGGAATAGCAGGTGCAGAAAGACAGCATTCCCACACACAGACACCTACAATCAGACACGACCACATAAAGACGCATAGATACATCAACCAAAGGCAGGGGAGAGCAGCGGCAGGGGAGAGCAGCGGAGGAAAAGCGCATTTCCTCCGCTGCACGGTGTGGGAGGATCCCCTACCTCTCCCCGTTGCTGGCAGCCCCTCGCCGTGCGCCGCCACCGGCTCTGGGTCGGCTTAGAAAGAACGGGATTGTTGGGTTCAGGAAAACAAAAACTGGGGTAAATTCGGAAAACGGGCATACCATCGGAGTTCACTAAAACGCAGTCTACAAAACCTTAGGAGCATTACGCACAATCACACGCATGGTCAAAAGGCGGAAAACTGGGAACATTTTTACGCATGGAAATTCTTTATAAATCCCGACTATTGCGAGGAATATTGCGACGACAAATTTCTCCCTGCTTCACCCAACTTTTTCTTGCGTAACAGGTTTTAAAAATGAGAAGAAGTTAATTTACAAGCATAATTTTACGCCAACCAATTGAACGGAAAAAGGATTTGGGCAAGAAAACCGGTAGGGACTGAAACAAATAAAGAAACCTGGGAAGGATTGTCATTTTCACTGAATTTATTCTTCCAGCTAAAGTAAGGTGATGACTACGCCACCTGTCTAACTCAACCTTTGTTTCTTTGAACTGAGCTTTATAATTGGCTTCAAACAAAGAAGAAAAGGAGCGCGTCATATGATTCCCAAGATATTTAAAGCCATTTGGAGAAAAACGAAATGATTCTTGTTGAAACATTCACTTTTTTGGTAAAAAAACAGCTCAATGGGGTTTCAGGTCTGGTGACTGTGCTGGCCACTCCATGTTTTTAAGCTTACCATCTTGTTCTTTTTTGCTAAGGTAGTTCTGGCATAGCTTGGACTTGAACCCCTGACCAACTAGGCCCATATACCAGAGTGTACTGCATGGCGCTGCAAAATGCAAAAAACCTTCTTCCAGTCTTCAGTAGTCCACTGACGATGTTTCTTGGCCCAGGCAAGCATATTTATCTTATTCTGACATCTTAGCAATGGCTTTCTTGCTGCAACTCGACCTATCAAACCTGCAGCTCGACTCTTTACAGTTGAACCTGAGTCTTGCTTATTACGACCACTATTAAGCTGTGCTTGAAGCTGTTGTCTTTTGAGTTTCCCCCAAAGTGCCTTTTGATGGTGAAGAATACTGTACTCACACCTTGACTTTCTTCGCAATTTTTTCTGTAGGAAAGACCAACATTCTTAAGTGTTATGATGGTCTGTCACTCTTCCATTGTCAATTGCCTTTTTCCCATCATTTTTAGAGCAACACACTTTCGCAGTACAATACTGTTCAAATAATGCTCACGAGGGTACACAGTGTGTTCCAACAATACTTTTACAAACAGAGGGGGTTGTAAGTAATCCAGGGAATTGGTAGCACCAATTTTCAAAACTCTATCAACCTCCATTGCTGCAGAACAGCTTTACATTATTAACCCATTTATTGTTCCCTGAAAAAGGTCTTTTTGTAAAATTCTGAAATGTACATTACTTTTCAGTTTTTGGGTAACCTAGATTTTTTTTTTAACCTCAGGCCATTGTACCATTTCAAGCTATTCATTGGACTTGAACTACTAAAATTTCAATATAAAACTAAAAAGATTGGGGTGTTCTAAAACCTTTGACCGGTAGTGTATATTACAGCACAAATGTCTGATTCTCAGACACATGCTCAGTGTCATTTTATGGGGGTATCAAAAGAACAGAAATATTTCTAACAGATGACAAAGGCCAACGTCAGTATATTAAGAGAGGATGACATTGTTAGATTGCTTGAGGAAAAATTACACTCCAAATGCAATTTTGAGCATGTTGTAAACCAAGAAACTTCCCCGTTTGCTGTAAAAACTTAAGAGATGGCTCTGATGTGGTAGAGGTTCATCAGAAGGGAGCTGATGGACAGAAACCATCAACACTACTAGGCAAAACGATATGAGAAATATGTTAAGGGAAATTTTATTATTAAATTGTAATTATATTTGCCCTTATTTTTTGCAGAAATATGCTTGTAACCAATTGCTTTAATATATATATATAATTGTTCTTGTAATCAGTTATTTATCATACAAATATGCTAATTAGAATATTACATGGCCAAAACATGTATGTAATGGGGAAAATGGGGCCTCTCTTGAAGTCAAACTTTGGTAAACTTTTAGTATGTTTTTAAGTACATCTGATACTACTGTAAACCACTGAAAAATCTTTTGTTAGAATTTTTTTGGGGTCAACAACCATAGTTGCAGCTGATATGTAATGCTTAATTCCATCGCTAAAAAAGATTTATAGTCATTTCCTTTAAGAAACTGTAAAGCTATTTTAGCGATGAAAAGAAGCTTTACACGCCGCAAGAAGCTGTTTAGAGCACCTTGAACATGATTCTGACCTAAAAACATTTGATAAGCACTTCTGGTAGAAAATGACTGACAAGCTATTTCAGATATGGAAACAAGCTTTACAAGACACAAGAAGCCATTTGGCGCACCTTACACATGATTCTAACATAGAAACATCTTTATAAGAGATTCTTGAAGGAAATGACTGTAAAGCTATTGTAGCGATGGAAACAAGCTTTACAAACCACAAGAAGCCATTTGGAGCTTACCCATGATTCTAACTTCCTTTATAAGAGATTCTTGAAGAAGCTTTGGTAACACTTTACTTGACATAACCAACTTCTGGTAATATCACTTTGATAATATCACTAATGTTATATCACTTTGATTAATGTATGTTGTTATAATCAAGACAAGCCAAACAATGTCAACTTAATGACAGAAGTCATAAACATTTATTTGTCAGGGTGCCTTTCACTCTGTACAAATCACCGACCCTGGATCCAGCAAAACAGCCCCATGACTTGTTTATAAGGTTTATGACACATTCATGACAGTGTCATGTCATATTATGACAGTGTCATGTCATGGTTATGTCGGTTATGTCATGGTTATGTCGGTACTGTCAAGTAAAGTGTTACCGAAGCTTTTTAGCGACGGAAACAATTTTACATGCCGCAAGAATCTGTTTAGAGCACCTTGAACATGATTCTGAAACAAACATCTTTATAGGAGTTTCTGGTAGAAAATGACTGACAAGCTATTTAAGATATGGAAACAAGCTTTCCAAGCCACAAGAAGCCGTTTTATTCATCCCACTTCCTAATTTTATTCTTCATTGTACAGCTGTGTACCTCGTGAGGCAGTAGCTGGAATAAGGAGACAGTTTTTCAATCACAGGACAGGTCCAAACTTTATTTTTTCCACTGGTGCTGTAGAACAAGGGACTGAAAGCTACAGATCCTCAGACCAAGTAAGGTCATGACAAAACAGTGGTGCTTCTCCAACACTGAACTTCATTCACGCACTTGGCATCAAAAATCAATTTTGTATGAAACTTTCTTTTCAGCCAAATTTTTTAAATCCAGTTTTTTACTCTTACATGTCTTTTATACTTAAATGATTCATTTTGTACCCTTTGACTTTGTTTTTATTCAAGCACGTCTTCAAAGACACATGAAATGCATCCTTCAAAAGATGCCTTTTTTCACCCCTAAAATGATCATTGCTTGCTTACAGGTTTACGCAAACTCTCACACACACACATACACACACACACACACACACAAACACACACACACACACACACACACACACACACGGCTCCATAATATAACTACAATGCCTACAAGGGCAAAATGGTTGAATCTGGTGAAATACTGTAAAAATGTTAAATATGACCACTTTTGTACAAAGTGAAATGCTGACATTACATAATGCATGTATACTGTAAAGGCAGTGAGATCAAAACATGGTGGTTATAATGGAAGTCAATGGGGCCATTTTTGCCTCGAAGGTGTCCAGAGGGAGTATCTGGAATTACATAAAAAGTACTAATGCAATCAAATCAGTTTTGTTGCTTATCGTTGACATATCCAAGACTCTAATCACCACCAAAGCCCCAGTCCCCTATTATTTATTTTATGGAAAATAACAAAATAAGTTTTGTTGGGTTTTTCATAATTGTTACTTCAAAGATTTAAAACTGGCAGTTAAAGGGTTAAAATCCAGAAAATTATTAAATGTTTAAGTGATTTATGAAAAAAAAAGCAGAAAAAAATATTGATATATGATGATTTAATATCAGTTTTTAGGAAATGTACATTTTTGCCACGAAGGTGTCGAGAGTAAGTTTTTTTAAGGAGGGCATGAGGGTTAAAAACTGTTTGAAAAAAGGGCAGTCAAAGTTCATGTGGCACCTTGGTCTATCGTCTACGTCTATCACGTCCGCCATTGTTGTTTTGAATGTCGCGACAGTCACACACACCTAAACCATGCCTGTAGCTCCTCACCGGACTTGGTTTGGTCCAATCAGAGTGTCAGAGTAGATCAGACACAAACACACTCAACTGAAGCCTAACAAGATGGATTTTATTTTTTATGGATGTGATCACCGCATTCCTGTACTCGTGTGTGCGCGCCCGAAAATCTTACTGCGGTCAAGCCAGCCTCCACTTCAAAATGAGCGGTCAAACTAGCCACCCCTATATTTCGCGGTGCGCGTATACACTTGCTATTACGGTGAAACTAAAAAGAGGGAATTTTCTGACGAAGGCAATTTCCCATTCATTTATTCTGTCTGCCTGTCTGTCTATCTGCCTGACTGTCTGTCTGTCTGTCAGAAAGAAAGAAGGAAAGAAAGATTTTAGCACACCTACAACCTCTGTGACAACTGCATGATATGCTGAATTCCAAAATAAGAGCCCCCCCCAAACTCAAATATTAGCTGTTTTGTCTACACATTAAGAAAATCATGAAAATAAAAGTCCTAGCTTCCACAGACCAATTTCACCTCAGATGGAGAGGACTCCTTCTCAATGTGTGATCTACAATGTTTCAGGACATTCTGATGTTGCTTTCCAAAATAAGAGCCCCCCCAAAACTCATACATACGCTGTTTTGTCTACACATTCAGAAAGTTATAAAAATAAAAGTCCTAGCTTCCACAGACCAATTTCACCTCAGATGGAAAGGACTCCTTCTCAATGTGTGATCTACAATGTTTCAGGACATTCTGGTGTTGTTTTCCAAAATAAGAGCCCCCCCCAAAACTCATATATTAGCTGTTTTGTCCATACATTCAGACAATCATAAAAATAAAAGTCCTAGCTTCCACTGACCAATTTCACCTCAGATGGAGAGGACACCTTCTCAAGGTGTGATCTACAATGTTTCAGGACATTCTGATGTACAGTTTCAAAATAAAAGCCTGTCAAAGTCTTGAATATGAGACAAATTAGATATGATTTTGGATTCAATTTAAAAGTAAACACCCTGTTATCAAACAATAAATCCACTTCAGGGTTATATTACACGACCCCGTGGTGTGACTAATTAAGTATCAAGACATTCTGATGTACAGTTTCAAAATAAAAGCCTGTCAAAGTCTCAAATATGAGGCATATTTAGGCTGGTGACAAATGGTCAAAAAGGGCTTTAGTTTTTGAGATACCCCTACTGGAGGTAGAACTAAACCCAACAATGTTTTTCCTCATCCCTACGGTCTCCCATATATGAAATTGATTCTTGGCTAAAGATATTTTACTGCTAAGATTGTTAAATTAACAGATATTGTTACACAACCCAAAACCAAAGAAGGACTAAAATATAGCCTGTCCATGGGAGTTAAGGCATCTAAACTAATGCAGATCAATCACACAAGCTCTGAGAGCTTTGAAACTTAGCGTGTTTGTAGTCAGGAAGTTGCTTTACCTACTAGAAAAGACTGGATGTGAATATAATGATGTATGGAATAAATAAAGATTAAAATAGGCGAACATGCAAAAAATTAATATCTATGCAGAATGTTTTCATTTACTTTGTGGTTACTTTGCCAGGGATTATAATAGAAACACATATGATTTCTTGTTGGAAAAGTGGGGTTGTGCTTAATCCAGCAATACCAAATGTGTAAATATAGCATGACAAATCAGGGTGTTCTTTCACTCAATGTATGATGTGTCTAAAATGAAAGAAGATGGAACACTGACATAATTTAGTTTCAAGTCCAAAGCCCATTATCAGTGGTATCATATGGCACCTTGTACTATATAGTCCATATGGAAACAAAGATTGAAATCGAAAGATAACACCTTACCATAGCACAAACAGGAGACCAGGATTCAGGATTGCAGTTTGACCTTGATGAGCCTTTTAATAAAACTATAATTTAACACAATACAAATTAAATGACTTAAACAAACAAATGGCAATCTAACAAAAGAAACACTGTGAGGGGGAATGACCCCCCTCATCACTGAATCTCAAGCTCTTTCTAGCAGCAACCATTTGGAACATGAACTGCTTTTGGTAGTCATTCTGGGGGTTAGGCCATCTCCAGTGGCCACTTTGGGGAGGTCAGCTCCCCATGATGTTACCACTGCAACACACCACTGTCACTCATCCACATTGTCATCAGTGACAAAGTGGGTCATATTTGGATAGCCTGGGGCAGAGCAAGACTCTGTGCAGGTCAAGCCCACTGAAAGACACTGGCATTTGGTAGCATCGTTGCAGTTTCCGTCTTTACAGTATAGTAGTGGGTGATGTCTCTAACTTCTTTAGGTGCTGATGTCTTCTGTAACATCACAGGTTCAATGCACCTATCTTCTTTGAGCCTCCATCCTCCAACTGGGTTCCAGAGAAGAGGTTTGACCAGGTGGCTGTGACGCCACACTGCTGTTTGGTACAAGGCTCTCAGCACTTGTTGGCCGGCGATGTAGGTGCTGACAAAGCTACATACAGGGATATTCTTGAGCAAAACCTGTAACACTGTGCGTGATTTGAGGCTAGGACGGAGGTTCACCTTCCAGCAGGACAATGACCCCAAACACACCTCAATCCAATAGAAAATCTGTGGTCAGACTTAAAGATTGCTGTTCACAAGCGCAAACCATCCAACTTGAAGGAGCTGGAGCAGTTTTGCAAGGAGGAATGGGATGATGTAGATGTGGCAAGCTCATAGAGACTTATCCAAAGCGACTTAGAGCTGTGATTCTCGGGGTGCGTTACAGTATAAGCTTTTAGGGGGGGGAGTAGTTATGCACATTGCTTTTTTTCTGTTTTTTTATTTCTAAAAAATAATTTTATTATTATTTATTATTTTCTCATTTCACTTCACCAACTTAGACTATTGTGTTTTGATTCATCACATAACATTCAGATAAAAAAGACAACATTGAACTCTAATGTAATAAAATAGGTAAAAAGCCAAGGGGGGTGAATACTTTTGCAAGGCACTGTACATGCAATACACCTTGCACAGTCACATTCTTGTCTAATTGTTGAATGTGATGATACAGATGTAATAGTTTTGCTGCTATACTATTCAAGCAAAGGGATGTTTGGATCCTCAGTAGTGTTTATGCACTCGGGACATGGCCTTAAGGAAAGATTTGTCCCTAGTTGATCGCTCAGAAGCTTGGATCAGTGCTTTGTGATTGTTTACCTGCATGACACGTCCTCACAGGTTGTAACACCACAAGCAGTTTGTACAGAATTGGGAAGGCCACTGCCCTCACAAGACTGAAGACCCATCTTTGTAAGTTACAGGCAATTACTAAATGTGGACTCTCTGGTAGCCTGGAAGAGGCTTTGCCCTCCTTCTGTATGGCCAAAAGAAAAAGTTGGATGGACATCCAACCTGGATGTGCTGAGGTACAGATTAGCATCTACCAGAGATTCGTCAGCAGCAAATCTACCCCCAACAGAAGATGCTTTCCAGCATGTCTTCATGCTTTCCAGCTTTCCAGAATGTCTTGATACTTACTGGGTCACAGTAAGTATCAAGTGGAGGGAGTAGTGTACTATAACCCTCAAGTGGAAATAGTCTGTGATAACGGGGCGCTTCCTTTTAAATTGAATCCAAAATCATATGTTCTATGCCTCATATTTGAGACTTTGACAGGCTTTTATTTTGAAACTGTAAATCAGAATGTCCTGAAACATTGTAGATCACACCTTGAGAAGGTGTCCTCTCCATCTGAGGTGAAATTGGTCTGTGGAAGCTAGGGACTTTTATTTTTATAATTTTCTGAATGTATGGACAAAACAGCTAATTTATGAGCTTTGGGGGGCTCTTATTTTGGAAAACAACACCAGAATGTCCTGAAACATTGTAGATCACACCTTGAGAAGGTGTCCTCTCCATCTGAGGTGAAATTGGTCGGTGGAAGCTAGGACTTTTATTTTTATAATTTTCTGAATGTATGGACAAAACAGCTAATATATGAGTTTTGGGGGGCTCTTATTTTGGAAAACAACATCAGAATGTCCTGAAACATTGTAGTTGACACCTTGAGAAGGTGTCCCCTCCATCTGATGTGAAATTGGTCTGTGGAAGCTAGGACTTTTATTTTTATGATTTTCTGAATGTGTAGACAAAACAGCGTATATATGAGTTTTGGGGGGCTCTTATTTTGGAAAACCACATCAGAATGTCTTGAAACATTGTAGATCACACCTTGAGAAGGTGTCCTCTCCATCTGATGTGAAAGTGGTCTGTGGAAGCTAGGACTTTTATTTTTATAATTTTCTGAATGTGTAGACAAAACAGCTAATATATGAGTTTTGGGGGGCTCTTATTTTGGAAAACAACATCAGAATGTCCTGAAACATTGTAGATCATACCTTGAGAAGGTGTCCTATCCATCTGATGTGAAATTGGTCTGTGGAAGCTAGGACTTTTATTTTTATAATTTTCTGAATGTGTAGACAAAACAGCGTATATATGAGTTTTGGGGGGGCTCTTATTTTGGAATTCAGCATATCATGCAATGACAGGTTGTGAGGTGTGCTAAAATCTTTCTTTCTCTCTTTCTGACAGACAGACAGACAGGCAGGCAGACAGAATAAATGAATGGGAAATTGCCTTCGTCGGAAAATTCCGTTTTTAGTTTTGACGGTCTCACCGTAATAGCAAGTGTATACGCGCACCGCGAAATATAGGGGTGGCTAGTTTGACCGCTTATTTTGAAGTGGAGGCTGGCTTGACTGCAGTAAAATCTTGGTGATACAAATGCACTTCCAAAAAGAATTATCAAAATTGAAGCAGCAGAAACAGAGATTTCCTGACTTTTAGTCTATAGTATGGGTCACCCACATTTTTCAAACCCCATGCAGCTTTTCGTTTATAAATTTGCATTTTTCAAGCCCAAACTGAGGCAACCCTGATGACATCACTTATGGCATCATGGGGTTATGACTTGAAACAGCTACCTCAGAGCTACGGCAGACATTAAACAACTGTTTTTACAAGCTGAGTAATGATCTTAATATGTTAAGTTCTTCTTTAATGGCCTCAAATGAGGGATTCATGTGTGTTCTTTAGAAAAGATGTTGGCCTCAAGATTGCATATGACCTCATACATTTCCATTAATTATTGTTAAAGTTGGAATGAAAAAAGACGTGATAGTTTTGTTAAAAATATTTTATGTAATTCAAAAGTCATAACACACAGACATTCAAATCAACATGAACGACTGAGGTGTGTCCTGCAAGTCCCAAGCATTCATCAAATCCTCCACCATGTAAACAGTGTTGAAAAGAAGCTGCTGTGTGATTGGCTCTCCTTCCTACCGATAGGCCACAGTATCTCCAGATTTGTATTTTAGACATTCCTCATACAATACAATAAATTATAAAACCTAAAAATATGGAGTTGACTTGTTGTAAACTTAACGTGACATAAGAAGATAAGATTTTCAAGCGTTCGGGACACAACCCCAGGTATGAAAAGACCTCTTTGGCACATAACATAAATCATAAAACAAGACATAAAACAAACTGTAAACAAAACAAGTTACAAAAACGGTTTTTATACACAGACAGCATTAACAGATTAAAAAACAATAATCATAAAAAAATTTGGCAAATGTGACTGACACCCAGCGATAACACTTGTCTCAGTCTGCAAGGCCTCCGTGCAAAACCGCGTCATGGTGGTTAATGTGAGCACGCTGGGAGGATGTGGGGTGGAGGGTGTCAAAATTGAGAATGAGAGGGGGGGGGTAAGGTTTCCTTTTAAAGTCTGAACTGTTAAGAGTCCTGTTTGTTCTTTTGTGTCTCAGGTTTTTACTTTGTGTTCGTCCTGCTCTGGTATGGTCGACAGCTCTGTGGTTTACCAGCCAAGTCCCTTTAGTGCAAATAGGCTGTCAGCTGCTGCCTCCTCTGAGGGTGGAGGGGGGAGGAGAAGGTCATTTTCGTGGCGGAGGCGAGGCTGTGTTTGGTTTGGCACCTGGGATCGGTCTGGAAGGAGAAGGACAAAAAAATGATATTCTAGCTTAAAGTTAAACAGCATATAAGAACAGTGTTGTGTGTGTTTCCTGTAACTACACGTTACAGCAGATACTTCTTGTGTTTCTGATACCGGTGGAGATTAATGAGCGTAAAGAGAAGAAAGCGAACAAAGCCATTCCACTACAAATCATTGTTTAACCATACTTTGAATACAAAGACACATGTTGCTGTAAAGTCTCGTACAGGCTGCTTTTCGTTCTCGTCAGGTCTCTGAACTAACAGCATCACAGCAGCAGCAGCTGGTGTTCAGTGTCAAATCTGATCTTGGTGTTGCCAGAGAGAACCAGATGTAGTCATTTTGATTGATCTGGTTGATTACAGGAGCAGAAGAACCATAAAACCTGAAGAACAATCATCACCTTGCGACAGGCCTATGCACAAGTGTGTGCTTAAAAGTCAAGAACAGTTAGGTAAAAAATAATCAATACAAAAATGGATGAAACAAAAGAGTTGCACAGCAATCTATCAAAGTGGGTTTGAAATGATTCAAATCACAGTCAATTAGTTAGTGTTGGTGTCAGATTGATGTCAGTTTTGGGTGGCTAGGCTAACAATAGCCATGTTCTAATATTAGCTTGGGTACATCGGCAAGGATAAAATTACATAATGGACATTTCAAAAGCATTGCACAAATCCCAACAGCAGAACGAACGAGAGAAACTTACACAATCCTTGTGTCTTGGGATAATGGTTTTGCTAACCTGACATGCCAATGGTTTAACGCAGAACCATTTGAGAAGCCCACATTGAAAACTGTTTGAAAAAGGGCAGGTGATTGGATGGTTATCTGTCTATCAAGTCTACCATTGTTGTTGAACAGGTGCGGTGGTACAGCTCCAATAGCTGCCAATAGCTCCTCACTAGACGCTGATTAACCAATCAGCGTCCCAACCGGGTTTGCTGCGCAAACGCTTTACTTGAAGCATGTGTGGGTGTGATTGCGATGTTAAAAAATATAATTTGCCTGTATCCTTGGTTTTGCACTTAAGAGTGAACAAAATAATTATTGGGTGTAGACTAAAGACAGAAACTGTTTTAGTCTTAACTAAAGACAGAACTGATCATAAGGGGTGATTTATTTGGCTTTTGATTCCTTTATTGGATAACTGAGAGGAGAGAGAAGTTTTTAATGTAGATGCAGGTCAGCCATCATGCCTGTCAATTATTGGACCAGCAGTCCAGTCATTGAGGTGGCACTATGATACTGTACACACCAACTCAAGCACTCAAGCTGAGCACTCAAAGGGCTCAACAAGGGTGTTACTAACTTCTTTCTTCATCACTTTTAATGTGCATTACCTTTTTGGATTCTTGATAAGACTTTATAAATATTGGCCTGAGAAGTGCAGCAGTGCATCTCCTCTTAACTTAACGTAGATACTGTGAAGTTAAATACCTTTTATTATTATTTAAATCATGCATTACACTGAAACTTATCTATTTTTCTAGATATGCATTTAGTCATCCACACAGCTGCCATGAATTAAAATGGAAAATATGGGTTATATATATAGTTTTAAGAAACTGATCTGACACGCATCTCCTCAACAACTTTAAATCAACTCTCTCGAAGTGTAAATTAAACTGATAACTTTTATTACAGTAATTTTGTGTGTAAGAGATGAAGATTGAGATATTCATTTACAGTGGTACAAGAAGCACATTTCTGTCTTTCTCTTTCTGTGTTTTACTTGTACAGCTGCAGCATTTACGTTACTCTGATGGCATAGGATAAATAATGATAATGATCTTATTACAGGGATAACTACCTGAGCAGCTGAGAATAAACTTTACTACAGTATGTCTGTGTTGTGTGTTTGCCCACCTGAGAGCTCTGAGAGGGGGGATGGCTGAGACTTTGCCCACAGGTTTGGGTCCCACTGCCGGGGACATCATGACCAGTAGGCCAGGGGACGGTTTGGAGACCAGAATCCGGGCTGGACTGACTGTGGGGGAGGCGCCTCTGGCTGGGCTAAGTGGGAGAGGCCTCTGAGGAGGGAAGGGGGACGGTCTGGGCTGCAGCTCAGACACTAACTAAAAGACAACACACAAACAGACATATTGACTACTGACGTTTCCATTATTCAACATTCAGATGCAACTGGACACCAAGACATGCAAACCACATTGTGTAATAATAATTATTATGCATTTGTGCTAATTTTGAAAACTGCTGTGGATTACAGAGTAAAAGACAAAAGCAAAATTTTAAAAGCAATTTTAAAAAGCAAAGCGAGAAAGAGATATGGTAATCAAAAAGGAGAGAAAGTGCTATCAGCACCAATATGATACACAACTCTAAATCCCTGGCAAATGGACACAGCAGGGAGAAGAACTCCATTCCAGTTTCAGTACTGGACTGGATAGCAATAAAGGCATTTTACACTCCACAGAGAAAAACTGATGATATAAATAAATCAATAAGAAAGCAATTAGATAAGAAACATACTGCAGCTTTATTTATTATTTCTTCAGGGTTCAGATAAAATTCTCTGCAATTCATCTAAGAAGTACTCTGACATTTTCTCATTAGCTCTATGTATTTGGCAATAGCTCTGAATTACATTTACAAATTAGGCATTTAGCTGCAGTCAGGAGTAATGATCTCTTAGAGCATTTTTTTTTTTATATATTCTTTTTAACAAATCGCGAGCTTCATCTTGTTTGAGACGACAAAAAGACACAATGGGGCCAAGTGGTGGAGTTGCTGTTGCCGCCGAATCACTTGTTCATATCTCTCCAAACGTGCACGATGTGCACAACATTTTAGTTATTTCAAACAGAAACATATTAAAACAAAAGCAGAAAAACAGCACAGAAAATAATATTAATAACCATATCTATGGGCATGTGGACAATTTACATACAGCATCTCGTACCTACATTTTATCCAGGTTGTGTTTATGACCTTTTAATCTTCAGACATTTTAAAATATTCTCCCATTTTTTAAACAGGTGCGATTTACCATTGAGACAATACCTCAATCTTTCTAGAGTTACAACTTCAAATATCAGCGATTTCCACATCTACTACATCGCTACCAACCCATTTGACCATTATAGCCTTTCGAGCCAGCATTAGGAGAAACAGAACAGTCTCTTTGTGAGCTCTCTGAAGGTCAGGTATAAGCCACAGTAGGCCCATGAGTGGGCTGAGTGTGGCTGTCTGTCTTGTCACCAAACTTATTTCACTGCATACTGCCTGCCAGAATACCTTGATGTCCTTGCACTTCCAAAGACAGTGATATCTAGTGCCCTTAGCTGAGTTACATTTAGGACAGTTCGGAGAAACACCTGGAGTGTATTTATATATACATATAAGGTGATATGTAAACATTATGTAGAATATTGAACTGCATTTCTTTGTATCTATTACAGATGGATATTCTAGAAGGCAGTCTTACTATTTCCTCCCACGACTCAGAGTCAAATGTCTTAAATTTACCTTTGTCCCACAGATCATACATTCTCCTGATACCAGCTTCTTGCCATGACTTGAGATTGAGACCAGCGCCCTCTGCTGTTAAATCTGGGGTATCTACCAGAATTGCAAGAAAGTTAAGAGCCTGAGACTTCCCAAATAATTTCTTCAAAATACTCCATGCCTTGATAACATTGTTAATTAGGTAATTGTCTTTGACAGCAGGTGGCAGTTGTCTTGCACGTTTACCTAATAAGTTTACAAGACAAGGGTTGGCTAATTACTTTTTCAATCTCCACCCAAGATGTGATGTCACATCATGTTCAGTTGCCCACTCTGAAACAATTCTAGCATGAATAGACAGTACATAGTTCTCAATCTTTGGTAAGCCCCACCCACCCTGTTGTGTTGGAAGTTGTAAAGTATCCATTTTAAGCTTAGGTTTTCTGCCTGCCCAGATAAAGTCTGATATCAGTTTATTAATGTCCTTAAGATCATTTGGATTCAAAAACACAAAAAGCATTGACACTGGATAAGAAATTTTTGGAAGTAGTACCATTTTAGTAAGGTTAATCCTACCTAGCATTGATAAAGGAAGCTTTTTCCAACTTGTAACTTTTTCTTTTATGTGACTAATTAAAGGATTGATATTCTCCGCATACAGCTGACCAACTCTGGGTGTGATTTTTATTCCTAGATACTTAAATCCGTTAGGTGCCCAGCGGAAAGATTTAACATAAGCAGGCTCGACCTGACCACTGTTTGTTAAAGGCATTATTTCAGACTTTTCAAAATTTACCTTATACCCCGATATTTGTCCAAATTCTTTAATAAAATCAATCAATGCTGGAATTGATTTATCGGGATCTGTCAGTTAAAAGAATATCATCGGCATATAGTAAAATTTTGTGCTGTTTTGTTCCTATTAAAGTTCCCCCTATGTTTATATTCTGTCTGACGGCTATCGCAACTCTATAGCCAGGGAGAACAGCAAAGGTGATAAAGGACTGCCCTGAGCAGTACCGCGTGTAAGTTTAAATGGTGCAGATAAAAGACCATTTGTCAAGACAGGCAACTTGTACAAGATCTTCACCCAATCTATAAAAGTGGATTTAAAACCAAATCTTCTTTGCACTTCGAGCACGTAGTCCAATTCAACACGGTCAAAAGCTTTTTCGGTATTTGATGGTGATTAAGATGATTGATAATATTAATCAAGCGTCTTGTATTGTTTGAAGACAAACGACCCTTTTTCTGATGCAACCCGCTCTAATCTATTGGCCAACACCTTTGACAATATTTTCATGTCTACTCCTAGCAAGCTTATCGGCCGATAGGAAGAAGGCAGTTCTGGGTCCTTATCTTTTTTTGGTATTACTGTAATATTGGCAATATACATAGTCCCTGGGAGACTTGAGTGTTCAAAAGACGCATTAAATACTCTCTGTAATAATTTATTAATCTTGCCTTTCAAAACCTTAAACTCAATGGGATATCCGTCAGCTCCAGGGCATTTGCCCGATTGGAGTGATGAAATGGCTGTATCAATTTCTAACAATGTAATGGGACCTTCTAGTAAGTTAGCCTGGTCTTCAGTTAGTTGTGGTATATTCAAGCTATTTAAAAAGTAGCAATCCTTTAATTTGTCACAGTCAGTCTCAGAGCTATACATTCCTCATAAAATTGTCTAAAACGCTCATTAATGTACTTATTATCCATATGTCGCTGACCATTCTCATCCTTAACTGCCGAAATAAAGAGTTTAGGGGGAGCATGGTTTGCCAGCCTCGCCAAGAGTTTGTTTGGTTTATTGCCGAATTCAAATAGTCTTTGTTGTGCAAATAAAATATCCTTCTCAGCTTTCCTTGTCATTAAGTCACTTAACCTGTCCCTGGATGTCTTTAATTCCTTAAGGACTTTGTCCGATTTTGATGCATAATATTCTTCTTGCAGTCTTCCAGACCACTTTTCTCTCCTTCTCCGAGCGCGGGTCCCGTGTGATGAGCTCTCTCAATCTTGACCCTGTCCTGCTGCATATCCAGAACTTCAGGAATCCATTTCTCAAAGAACGTAACCGGATCTTTACCCTCAGAGCCAACCTTAAGCCCTGTGATCTTTATATTTTGGCGACGACTTTGATTCTCATAATTATCAAGGCGTCTATCTAGTTGCAAGCATCACGTGATCCCCAGAGCATGGTTTTTTAAAGTTTGATAAGTGTTTGCTAATGTTCTGTGATTGTGGAAACCCCTCAACCCCTAATTTGGCTGATCCCTCCTCATTTGTGTACATAGTTATGTTTTTAGGACTAGGTGAAACAATCCCGTTTAAAACCTGAAGTATGAGTGGTGACGATGCATCCATTGGAGTGGTTTCCTCGCTGTGCTGGTGACAGGTTTGATTGAGTCCAATGAGCATGGGGGTTTTAAGCTTCATTGGGATCATCAGGTGGGTACCCTCCTTCTCTGGTGTTTCAATTATAGGCCCATGACACCTCCAGAGGGCTCATCGGCAGCA
Source organism: Perca fluviatilis (assembly GCF_010015445.1). Lineage (NCBI taxonomy): Eukaryota > Metazoa > Chordata > Actinopteri > Perciformes > Percidae > Perca > Perca fluviatilis. The sequence continues at coordinate 3,810,808 of NC_053125.1, forward strand.
CCTGGCGTCCCAGGTATGCCCCCCTCTGCTTTCAACCCTTACGTGCCGCAGGTGTTATTAGGGGCCCAGGTGGAGTCTCATCAGCATCAGCTGCCAGCTCGGTGTACTTAAGGCTCTTGCACTCAAATGCCTCCTCTACAGCAGCCTCCCAGGGAACGGTAAGCTTTATGATGTACGTTGAGTGAGGAGGACCAGAGCTCGAGGTCTGGTCTGAGGTTCATTGTGGTGATCTCAAAGCGAAGCAGAACCTTTGGTTCAGATCTGCCGCCAACTTCCAGTCATAAGCCCCTCCGAGCTGGCCGATGTCCGATGTTGTATGGACTTTGGCTGTCTTTGCACCTTCTCGGATGAACTCCCTTGTGGATGAAGGATGGAATGATGGAGGAGGCAGGGCATTGATCTTTATCCGTCTGACCTCCTAGGCACTAGTACTTTCTCCTCTCAACTCCCTCCCATCTCATCCACTGTCCTTGCTTGGCTTGTGAGACAGCCTTTGCACACCTCGTTGCCTGCTCGTGCCTTGGCACCTCCTCGACGACCAGCCGTCGGGGCTGAGCTAGAGCTGCCCTATGCCACGATAGTCTGCTCTCTCGCCTGTTGCACAATGCCAATGATGTCTATGTGCCTGAGGTCTGACTTCACCTGGTGAGTTGCTGCAGCTGGGCTCCATTTCCTTCCGGTCACCAAAGTCGGAGCTGTTTGGGAAACACATGGGTCACGGGACTCTGTTAGTGTCATTTCCAGCCTTACTTTAAAAGCACTTAAACTCTTCTACAAGGCTGGAAACAGGAATCTCCAGGATGCCTCTTCCATACAGCCCGATGTTAGTAAAGCATCTGGGGAGTCCCAGCCACTTTTTGGCAAATGAGCTGACCAACAGTTTTTCTACCTTTGAGATTGGGACCTCCTAGATGGTAAGAGGCCACATCAGCCTGGGTAATAGCCCAAATTGAAGGCACCACAACTGCCAGGGAGCATGGTCTTGTTGATACTCTCAAGGCCACACATGGTGTCCTGCCTAAGCTGGTCCACTTGCTCTGTGTCGTTGAGGGTGGGATGGTACCAACGTCCAAGACTCTTGACTGGCAGAGCTGCCACTGTTGGTCCTCGCCCACATAAAACCGATGTTCCGACCGCTTCCCCTTGATGACTGAAATGCTCCTGGACTTGCTTGGCTTTATTTCCATCCGGGCCCACTGGCTGTTCTCCTGTAGCTTGTCCATGTAATTTCAAGCTGCCTTGGTTGTGGTGAGGATGGTCAAAACCTCTGGTTGTGTTCTTATAAAGCCGGTATGGGACTCCATTGGGCCCATGCAGCTCTTGACCGACGTACAATTCTCTCCACTTCACTCCACTTCGCTCCATTTGGGGGGGCTGATGTCCAGCTGATGTTCTGGGGAATGTATCGGTGGCATATCGGGTGGAAGAGTTGTCCGTCCGCACCGCTGGCTGTCAGTGTGGCTCTGTTTGAGGTAAGCTTCGAAATCTTTCTTAGATGTTGTGTTTGCCACTTTTGTCCTTTGTGAATAGGCTTTTTGCAAACTTGTAGGGGTCTTTGAAGAAGTTTGATCTTGCTTGCTCCTTCATTTTATGCATCCTTCTCAGATTCTCAGCCCTCCTCAAGGTTGACAGTCAGTTATTAAAAGGTCCAATATGTAATACTGACTGACAGCTAGTGTTTAAAAAAGTTACTGCCCCCTCCTCCCCAGACTCGAACCTTTCCTAAGGTTTAGGAAATTACATTTAAATTAGCTACTTTGAAACACATCAGTCTGCCAGAAATTCAGAAGAAGAGGAAGAAGAAACACCTCCTTCCCTCTCTACCCCCGTAGAAGAAGAACGCCCCCCCTCCCCCCCGCAGTTGTTGAAATTTTGAATTTTCTCACAACAGTCGTTGGAAATAACTGTCGCTTCGCGCTCGATCCGTTTTGGCCTGTGCTTCTTCGGTGCAACTTCGGCGTGTATTCAAGGTAAGCGAGTATTTTCACTGTTGATGTAACGTAAACTTTTCTGTGTCCATGTCCCCGTTGCTAGTTTAGCACCATTTGCTGAAGTAAATGACCATGGCTTAGCTAGTTGCTACGTTGAGACTAGTGTTAGCCGTGGTAATTCTGTGGTTGGCATATAGCCGCGGCTATCGCGACGCAACACAATAATTGACTAGTGTTTACCAGCTGCGCCGTGCTTATCATATGCTCTAGCTACTGGTTGAAGTAGTGAGAGTTAGCTAAAGAAGCGGGTCAAGTCTTCGAATTGTTGCTAATCGTCTAGCTATATTGCTGTTTTCTCCAGGTTTCTCCAGGTATTCAGTTTTGAATGGACAACTTTGTTGCTGATAAGCTAACTGAGTGGCGGCTGCCTGAGCTGATCAAGGGGGTAAGCTTCGCTTCAGAACTCGAACCTCCAATGGCGCCATTTTGTTGCTACAAAGGTATCACCTCCTGTTAGCATTCCACTGACCGCCATTTTTTTTTTTACGTCACTTGACGTAAAATAACTTTACATCTGAAGCGTTTAAAGACTCTATTTGTCCATTGTTTAGTTCTAAAGAAACACGACAACGTATAAAAGGCTCCATTACCTTGTACCTCACGTTATGGCTCCGTAGCAGACGTTTTTGTAAAAATAGGCTAACGATTGTGTCATAACCAAGTGACTTACTGTCGCATAGTAGAGGAATTGTCAGTTGGAGGCTGCGCAGTAAAGCAAGAGATCACCGGAAAGGGGGACTTCCGGGTTAAGGATGGAGTAAGACGTGTTTTTGAAGCTCCGCTGACTTTCACTCAAATTTCAGTAAAACAAGACAACAAAGGTCGCTAGTGATCTCGAAGCCTCTATATTGTTGCATAAGTTCAGTATAATTTGCAACTTGTAAAATGCCGGCGAAGAAACAACAAGGGAAGAAAGATGTTGCTGAAGGAGAAAGCTCGGGCGAGACCGCGTGCTCGCTCGGAGAGGCCTGCTCACCCGCGAGTGACGATCCAGTGCTACTGGCAATTGAATCACTCCGAGTGGATCTGGGCAAGGTTAAAGCTGATATTACAGAGAGCTTGAAAGGAGAGATGGCGATGCTGGAGAGGAAAATTGATGTGAAGTTTGATGCAATTCAGTTAATTATAAACGACCACCGTACAACTCTCGACATCCTCGAACAGACCGCTACGGCCTCATCGGATGCTGTTACGAAACTACAAGCCAAAGTTAAAAGTTTGTCCGAGGAGGTGTCAGAATTGACGGAGAAATGCATCGATCTGGAAGGCCGTTCTAAGAGGCAAAATCTAAGAATCGCGGGAGTCCGAGAAGGTTTGGAAAGCGGTCAAGGTGCTAGAGATTTTGTGGCCAAGCTGCTCATGGAGGTGCTTGGATTAGATGAGCTTCCTGCTCTGGACAGAGCGCACCAAGCCCTTCGCTCCCGGCCTGTGGACAGCGACCCGCCGCGCCAGTTCATTGCTCGAGTGCATCATGATCACATCATGGAAAACATCATGCGCAAAGTGTCATCACAAAGAAAGCTGACCTTTAACGGTCGCTCCATCCAGATCTTCAGAGACTACCCTTCGGCGGTGGTCAAACGTCGGGCAGCTTTTACTAGAGTACGACAGTTCCTCCGGGATAAACCCGGTGTGAAGTTTGGCATCCTGTACCCTGCAAAGCTGCGAGTGACGTACAGCGAGGGAGAGAAACTTTTCACCGATCCGAACGAGGCATGGAAATTTGCAATCGAACAGTTTGGGGCAGCAAAGTAGACAATGAACAATAACTCAAGAAGAATTCCTGTTGTTTTGTTGGAAGTTTCTTTTATGTAGCGGACTCGATGTCGGACCATTTGGAAGTCCTTGAAGTAATATGCGGAGGTGGGCTTTCCTTTTTTACGTTTTATTCTTTAGTGTTCGTTTTTCTTGCCTTCAACTTCGTGAAAAGTTGTGCTGTACGTTTGTTCCTGTAACAGCTAAACATGTTCTGTTATCTATGGGTTTTTTAAGAGGGTGGATTGGTGCTAAAGGTTCCCACGGTAACAAATACCAGTATGTAGGTAACTGGCTGAAGCAGATTACGATGTCTGTTATATTCACTGTTTATGTTCAATAATTTAAATGTAAAGGGGGCTTCAAGTTCATTAAACTTTTCAACTTGGAATGTTAAAGGACTGAACGAACCAGTTAAGAGGGGAAAAATACTATCTCATTTAAAATCACTGTCTTCGGATATAATGTTCCTGCAAGAGACTCATCTGAAACGCTATGCCCACGTTAGACTGAGGTGCAAGTGGATTGGACAAATATATCATTCAAATTTTTCTGCCAAATCTAGAGGCACTGCTATCCTTATCCGTAAAGGAGTTCCATTTAAACATAATCAGACTATTTCAGATAAAGAAGGGAGATATGTGATAGTTGTTGGTGAGGTATTTTCTGTGCCACGGACGTTAGTCAATGTTTATGGACCAAATTGTGACAAACCTGAGTTTTTCAAAAAACTGTTTGACTTAATTCCTGATATTTCAGATACAAATCTCATAATTGGGGGCGATTTTAATTGTGTCCTAGACCCTTATTTGGATAAATCCTCCTCAAAAATAGTTAGTTCCAACTCAAGTAAATTTTTGAATACATATATAAGCAATTCTAATATGTTTGATGTATGGAGAGTGCTCTATCCGACAAATAGGGACTATTCTTTTCATTCTCAAGTCCATAATGTCTACTCCCGAATAGATTATTTTATTCTGGATGGTAAACTTTTGCCCAGGTCTGTACGGCTAAATATCATAATATTATTATCTCCGATCATAGCCCAGTGACCTTTTCTATTAAAATAGATAATATGGATAAACCACATAGAAATTGGAGACTTAACTCTCATTTACTTACAAATAAAGTCTTTATCAATTACTTAAAACAGGAGATAAAAACCTTTTTCGAGTTCAATGACAAGCCTGACATGTCTATAGGGGTGATATGGGATACATTTAAAGCATACATTAGAGGTTGTATTATCTCCTATCAGGCATCTCAAAGAAAAAGAAGCAGGGTTGAATCGGAGGCACTGGAAAATAAAATTAGAGAATTAGATATGGAAAATGCTAAACAACCATGTATTGAAAAATATAAAGAAATTTGTGCACTTAAATACAAACTGAATAAAATTCTCTCTTCTAAAATTTCAAAGACCTTTCTGTATGTGAAGCAGAAATACTTTGAATTCGGTGATAAACCCCAGAAACTTTTAGCTCGACAACTCCGTAAAATAATATCTGAATGCACAATATACAAAATTAGATCAGACACAGGAGAAATTCTTACTTCCTCTAGAGATATAAATAATAGGTTCCAGAGATTTTATGAGGCACTATACTCGTCTAAAGGAAGTATAGATCATACAGTTATGGCTCAGTTTCTAGACCAACAGAATCTTCCCTCATTAAATCAAGAACAAGTTGACCAGTTAGGTGCAGAAATTACTATCAAAGAAATATCAGATACTATAAAATCTCTAAAAGGCTGTAAAACTCCTGGTCCAGATGGATTCTGTAATGAACTCTATAAAACCTATAACGAACTACTATCACCTTATTTATATAGGGTTTACAAACAGGCATTTATAGATCAGTCCCCCATTATTATTGTAGTCCCTAAAAAAGGAAGGAACCCAGAGGAATTGGGCTCTTATAGGCCGATCTCACTACTAAATACGGATCCAAAATTCTGGCTAAAACTTTGGCACATAGATTAAACACAGTAATTGGAAAATTGGTGCACCCAGATCAAACCGGCTTCATACCAAAACGTAACTCAGCTTCTAATCTTAGGCGTCTCTTCAACATAATGTACTCTTCCAGAAGCCTGGGGCAGGATTTAGCCATTCTATCATTGGATGCGGAAAAGGCATTTGATCAAATTGAATGGCCTTACCTATTTGCAGTATTGAAGAAGTTTAATCTTGGAGAAAATTTCATTTCAAGAATTTAATTGTTGTACTCTAGTCCGTGCGCAAGAAATCTCACAAATCAAACAATATCCCCTCATTTTAAGTTACATAAAGGTACAAGACAGGGTTGCTCACTGTCACCCCTTTTGTTTGCTTTAGCGATTGAGCCCTTAGCCAAGGCCATTAGAGTCCACTCTGGTATTAAAGGCTATAAAACCAGAAATACTGATAATAAATTAGCATTATATGCAGATGATATAATTTTATTTATCTCTGAGCCCAATAGCACCATTCCAAACATCCTTAGTTTGATTAATTTATATGGTACATTTGCAGGATATAAAATTAATTGGGACAAAAGTGTGTTGATACCAGTTACTACCAACGACTCTTCGTGGATTCATCACTTGCCCTTTAGGGTCGCTTCAGAACAATTCACATATCTAGGAATAGAAGTAACAAAAAAGTTTTCCAATTTAGTTAAGGCTAATTTTCAACCCATGTTGTCTAAACTTAAATCCATGATCAAGTTCTGGAGAACGTTTCCCATTTCTCTTCTGGGTAGGGTAAATGCAATTAAGATGATATTTCTCCCACAATTTTTGTACATGGTACAGAAGATTCCCGCATTTTTGCCCAAATCTTTTTTCAAAAAATTGGACTCTATTCTGGTTCCTTTTGTCTGGGACTATAAAGCCCATAGGATTTCTAAGCAGCACCTATGTAAACCCAAAGTACAGGGTGGGCTCGCCCTACCTAATTTCCTTTATTACTATTGGGCGGCAAACCTGAAGGTTCTGACTTCATGGATAGATTCTACCATGATAGACGGGGAGAGCTGGCTGAGGCTGGAACAGGAGGAATGCCTCCCATATTCTATTAACGCAATTCTTCTATCACCCACAGGTATAACTAGTTCATTTTACAATTACAACCCTGTTATTCATAATTCTATTCGAATCTGGAAGCAGTTAAAGGCACATTTTAAATTCATCCAGATGTCGTTCTTGCTGTCTATTTCAGCTAATCCCTCCTTTCGCCCTTCAATGTTAGACAACGCATTTGATATTTGGAAAAATTTTGGGTTACGAAATATAGGGGATTTATATGTGAATGGAAAATTTGCTTTCTTTCAGCAGCTGTGTAAGGAATATAATATTCCTTCAAATAATTTCTTTAGGTTCCTTCAAATTAGAGACTTTGTAAAATCTTACATTCCTAATTATGTAGATGCCACACCTATGTATCTGGATACATTCTTGGAAAAGCGTCATAGAGATGGTAATAGTATCTCCTCTCTGTACAAGGCTTTAGAACAGGTGAAAAGTCCTTCGATGGAAAAAATTAAATCTGCCTGGGAAGAGGAATTAGCGCTTAAAATCCCTAGCGAAATATGGGAAAGCAATCTTGAACTGGTTCACAAGTGTTCCATTAATGCAAGACATTGTCTTATTCAGTTTAAAGTGCTTCATAGGCTTCATTATTCTAAGTGTAAACTGAACAACATTTTTCCAGAAGTGTCTCCTTTATGTGACAAATGTCAAATCATAGATGCCAGCCTGTCTCATTGCTATGTTGTGTGTCCAAAATTACAAAGTTTCTGGAATAAGATTTTCCAGGTTTTTTCAGATGCACTGGGCATACATTTTGAACCAGATCCTATTTTAATTATACTTGGAGTTTCTGAGGAGTTTTTGAGACTTACACTGGTGCAACAACATTTTGTTTCATATGGTTTAATTTCTGCTAAGAAACTTATTCTTATGTTTTGGAAGAAAAAGGAAGCTCCAACGCTTAAACTGTGGCTGACAGAGTTGACTGGTACACTACATTTAGAAAGAATTAGGTATGCTCTAAAAGACAAGATTTTGTTATTTGAAAAAACGTGGTCCCCTTTTATTTCTTTTTTGCAAGCTAGTGATTAATCTGCACGCCGTCATTACCTGCCTTTACCACTGGATAGCACTTTTGGGTGGGGGTGGGAGATTGAGAGAGAGATGTATTTTTGTTAAGTTGTCAGTTTTATGTTTGTAAAAACAGTGTAGTTGCAAATGATCGTCTGCTGGAATACCAAATAAAAACATTTTGAACACAGAGATCACCGGAAAAGTGCTTCTAATAGCATTGACATATAAAATGGACCAACAGAGCCCGTTGCTCTGGACGAAGACCAGTGAAGGCTATTAGAAGCACTTTTCCGGTGATCACTTGCTTTACTGAGCAGCCTCCAACTGACAGAGACAACGTAAATGTGACGTGAGCAACGTGTCTGAAAGTTGTAAGTCTTCTGGTAGCTGTAAGTGTTTTTTTACATTTACAGGCCATCCACAAACATAAAAGAGGCCCTGGCGCTATCATTGGTTCAGACATTCCCTGAATGATGGATCAGACATTGGCTATATGAGTTTAATTATCTTGGTTCATATGGAATTTGATGCTGATTTGAAACTTTTTTTTTTTTTTACACAAAGATGTGAATGCACTTAATAAACAATGGTGTTTAATGTCTTGTATATATACAAGACATAATATAGTGTATGTGTACAATTATCATTTTCTTTAATTTTGCTTTTAACCCTTATTTCTCTTAATTGTTACTTATCTGTACCGGATGTGTGTTATCTCTACTGCTAAACTTTGTAAAAGATTTAAAATGTTCCTCTTGGTTAAGGAAAGTTCTGTCTTTTTTTCTTCCAGGAAATATGGTATTTATTTATTTTATGTAGATTTCCAGAGACTCCAGAATGAAAAACAAGCTCTGAGGGAGGAGAACCGCGCCCTGAGGGAAAGCAATGCACGAGCAGGTGAGAACATGCAACATACATGTAATGTAGGTTCAAAATTACCATATGCCTTTCATTTTGTAGCTTCGGATGACAGCGGCTCACTTCAAGAGCAGGTGAAGGGACAATGTTGAAGACGTTTGCTTGCACTTGGCAATCAGGTACAACTTGCAAACAACACCTGTGGTTGTTGGTTTAATTCCCACTGGGGCCACCTGTACATGTAGTAGACCTAGATATAAATGTCATGGTTTAGTAGTTGAGGGACCAGGACTGACTACTTTATTCTTTTATTATAGGAACCCTTGTAGGTGCAGATCAGACCCTAATGCTGCGACGTCTTGGAGAGTTTGGCGATGTTGTGTGTAGCATGGACAACAAAATGGAAACTATGTAGCAACATTTCAGTGCCAATGTGTCTGTTGGAGAGCCACTGATGAGGCGGTCCAGGTTAATGTTACGCGTTACCTGAAAGGAGCATCTGACCGCGAAGGCGGAAAAAGGCGCCGCACAGCTGAGAGGGACCCACAGCCGACCCCTTAAACCTAGGCTGACTACTGACACCCCCGCATCACTGACAACTGGAACAGTTTATCCTGCAGTCAGTTACCTCAAGAAGCCAGAAGTGCCAGACTACACTCACCCAATCCACACTATTCACTGTAGAATTATTATTTTTTTTTCTTCTTCTTTTTTTTATTCCCCATGAACCTGCCTTGAGGGCAGCTCCTTGTATGGATATGGGATGGTGAGGTTGTTTGTCCTTTATACAGGCGCACGAGGGATCACTGAAGATATGCCCATTTTGCACTGCCTCATTCTGGAGATCGGGGAAAACTGGAGAACCCGTAGTCAGGCTTGAAAGACTGATTATTATTACTTAGACTGTCCTGCAATTCTTAGCCCACTACCCCACGCAGACCCCAACCACTCCACACATTCTGATTGTCCGTGTTCTCTACAGCCAGATGTCCTGCTGTTAATTGTATTTGTTCCCACTTGTTGTCATGTGTAAATTTAATGTCAAAATGTATATTACCTGGTATCCTGCACATTGTTTGATACCAAAGATCTCAATTACTTCCTATACATTTTGCTGCTTATTTCATTGTTACAGTGCTTAACTATTCTATTTTTAAATATAGCTTGTAAATCCTAGATTATACCTCTAATACTTGATATCTGGACATTATCTGTTCTGGTACCAAATATTCTACTTAACGTGACTTTAGTATTGGCTTATTTCATTCCGTCAGTGCTTAACGATGGTATTATAGTTTGTAAATCCTATTTCATACCGGTTACTTGATATTGCACATTAACTAGTACCACAATTCTATTTTCATTACATCAGTGTGCTTAACTGTTATTCTATTAAAAATAGCTTGGAAATCCTATTTCACCAACAATGTTTTTAACATTTGCTTTTTTCATTCTGTCAGTGCTTAACTTTTATTCTGTTGTTAAATAGAACTTGTAAATCCTTGTGTCACAAGTCAGCATTGCAGTTATAATGGTCTGTTCTACTACTGTTTTTACCTCAGTGAGTGTGTGTGTGTGTGTGTGTGTCTGACACGTCTTGTTTCAATGACAGTTACTGTTCTTTGAAAACGCCAAATGGAAATTTGTCTGGTTAGATCAATCATTATTCTTGATAAACTGCATGCTATAAATATTAAATAAAAAAAATAAAAATAAAAAAAATAAATATATATATATATATGCAGAAGGGCCGCCTTTGGTATGACGACGGCGGTCGGCCCGCGGGCCGGCCTCGGAAAGAAGGCCGTAGGAAGCTTTGTTTGCGATTACGCCATTCTGATGCTTCTACTGCACCGTCGGTGGTCCGCCGACTCATTGATATCTGGGTGTTAGATGCTGGCTATATTGACAGTCATAAAAGCCCATGCTCACGCGGAGCTCTGTACCCAACTGTACCCAACTTTCCAGATGTTTATTTGAAGAAGTCATCAAATGGGCTTTTTTTTCGGCTTAGAATTACAGTAGGAACCGCCAAAAACCCTACAACCTCGCCGTCCTCTCCACACGCCAGACAGGCACACTTCCTCGGCTTAGAATTACAATAGTAACCGCTAAAAATACCACTACCTTGCCGACTGAACACCCTTCATTGGCTTAGAATTACGGCAACAATCACTAAACACACTGCAAACTCACTGTCCTCTCTCCCAGATTTACAGCCCCCCTCTCGTGGCTTAAAATAACTTCCCATTGTCGGCTACGGCCAGTGAACTACACTTTGTAAACAGCCATGGGCTGCTTGCCTGGTCCCCCAGTAACGTTAGCAATTAGCAGGGGTAGCATGGCGGCGTTAGCCAGGACTAGCCAGGACCAGTCGAGATCACTTTACTGGCTGTGTCTCAATTGTTTTTGAGAGTAACCAACTCTGGTACTCTAGCTATATAATTCAATGTGAGTACGGTACACAAATGTTGAAATGACATAAGATGCCTGTCCCTAGTGGCTGTGATAAATTAGCCTGAAGCTAATGCTTACCTGTTCAGGAGGAAATAGGCCAACTCTGCGTCCTTTTGGGCTCTAAGCTGTCTCCATCTTTCAAATACATCTCCAATATTTACCAGGGGTTTGTTACGTGTCTGGTCACGCAACTGTTAGAAACATGCCGTTTTTTGTTTTTTTTAGGTCGGATAGAATCTATCTCCGTTGATCACAAACGAACAGTCGTTTGTTTGCTGCTTTCATGATGCTTTCAAAATGACAAAATGCCTCAGAAATTAAAAGGTCCAATATTTAATATATGTATATTACATATTGCCGCCTGTAGCAGGTCAATTCCCTCCTTTTCCTCCTTTGGAGCTTTTCTCCATTGCTTTTTCAGCTGCCTTCTTTCATTGACTAGCCGTTCTATTCCTGCTGTCTCCTGGACTTCGTCGGGGTGGATGATGTTTTCTTCCTCCTTTCTGCCGTCCCAAAGCGCTCTGCACCATAGTTGTTAATCAGGTCTCCCATTCGCTCCAGCTTCTTGACTGCAGCTCCCCTCAGTTGTCCCAGGAGGTTGCTGATGTCTGTGTCAGTCGTCTCCCACTCCTTTTTCTCACAGGATTTGGGCCACCTGACTTGTGGTTTTTGCCCCTGGATCTTGTTCTCGGTTGTAGGCTGTGGCAGGTTGGGCATGTGGGGCACCACTATGCTTGGCTCCTCATCTTCCTCTAAAACAGGGGGATTGTTGTCCTGCAGACTTTGGTTTTGGTCCTGCTGCTGAACTTCACTTATTCGACCTGCTTCATAAGAAGTAGCGGTCAATGCGAGGTCCCTGTTGCTCTGACAGCAAGCACTTTTTCAAGCCTTGGTGTCTTCTCAGGCCTGCATAGCTATGGTCCAGCCACATCTACAACTCTGGAGCTTAATTCCTGGAGTAGGTGTTGTCATCTCAGGTGTCTTGTTGATCATCATTCTCGTGTATACAGTAGGCTGAGAGACCAAACCCAAAATTATCTAAACTCTTTAAGATGTTTTCCAGATATTTATTTGAAGAAGTCATCAAATGGGCTTTTCTGCTACAGGTAGGAAATAGTATTCTCTCTTGGCTAGTTCTGCTGAAGGGGTAAGTATTGTTTTCTGCTTTGTATTGTGGCTCCCTGCCTGGATGTTGTTCCACATTCCTCAACTCCATTCTGGCTTTAACATTATGTTTTATGATTAATAGGTTATAGTTAAAAAAATCAATTATTTCAAGTACAGCTCAGAAACTGGTCTAAAAGGGCCTTACCAGTGGAGATCGTGTCGGGTTGAGGGGCAGAGGTTTCTTGGGTGGGCTGAGTCTCTGTGGGGTTGCAGGGGATTTGGGTGGGGCTGCTGGGGGCTTGCCAGCTGGCAGAGGCGGGCGAGCCACCTTGAGGTTCCCAGGACCACCCTGGGGAGACTGGGCAGGTCTCAGAGGTCGCACAATGTTGACTGGCTGCATGCCATTGGCAGTTGGGCCCGGTCTGAGAGGCAGGACCTCTTTGTTGGTGTGAGGGAGCTTGGGATCAAAACAAAGACAACAACACAAACTTAAGGAAAAAAGAAATAGCTTAAAATATATTTTCAAGCTGCTGTCCTTAGCAAAACCTTGGAAAAACTGCATGCACATGACAGACTGTCAGACAACTACAGCTTTTTGAGAAGTGCCAGTCTAGTTTCAGAGTGAAGCATAGTATTGAAACTGCTCTTGTGAAAGTATTCAATAACTATAAATAATTAAATCTGCAAGCAGTGTTGGGCGGGCCCTCGCTCCTCTGTGCGCGTCGCTGTTACTTGCGTACGCCGCTCCTTGCGACCGTGCATTAGCACTCACACACTACAACTCATCACCAATGAAAAGGGAACTCCCTGCTAAGTTCAATGATACCTCACACAAGACTCTAAGTCATACAGTTCATTAGCTGTGAAAGGGGGCATGGCCAAAGCATAGGGGTCGGGGCAAACCTTTACCAATAAAAAAGGAAGTCTCAGCTGAGTTCATTGATACTTCACATAAGACTATACCTTAAACGTGTCACCAGTTATGAAAAGGGCCGTGGCTTAAGCATAGGGGGCGGGCCAAACCATCACAAATGAATAAGGAACTCTCTGCTGAGTTCAATGATACCTCACACAAGGGTCTTCATCAAACGCCACGCCCACACCGTTGGACGAAAAGTTTTGCTTTTAATAACTTTTCATCGGTAAAGTCTTAACAGGACACAGACCGAATTTGAAGTTGATCGTTGATTTGTGCACCTATTCCCGAAATCCTTAAAATATGTACATTTTCACCAGGCTTGATGCAACCGCCATTTTGGTGAGTTTCTGAGTATGTTAAACCCCTCAAAAAGGCGATTAATTTGCTGGAAGAAAGAAGGAATAATTAAAGCTGCAAGCCCTCGCCTCTTTCCCCGGGGGTTACTGGCGGACGCAATATCGCATGTAGACCACACATTCTAAGTTTCATGTAAATCGGAATCAGTAGGATTTAGATTTTTAAGTGGCATGTGGCAGCCGGAAGTGGCATGCCCTGGCATTTCCTAAAGCCAAGTGGCGTGTTATCGCGAGGCGTGTTATTACGAGGCACCGTCAGGTTGTGTTCAGGAAAAGAAGAAACGGTTGAGATTCGGAAAAGAAAAATGGGGTACGTGTTATTGCGAGGCAACGTCACACGTGGGTTGCGTTCAGGAAAAGAAAAAAACGGTTGGGATTAGGAAAAGAAGAACAGGGTTGGGTTGGATCTACCAAAAAAACGGTTGGGATTAGGAAAAGAAGAACAGGGTTAGGTTAGGGTTTAGGAAAAGAACAACTGGTTGGGTTTAGGAAAAGAATAACAGGGTAAGGGTTAGGAAAACAACAAACGTGAAAAGGAAATATCAAATCGCGGGACACAAAGTCACAGGTGAAAGGCCTGTGTTTTACCTATCCTCCACCCCAACCACTGTCCCTAAACGGATTTTCGCCATTTCATACTACTCACTACGGCGTCAATTCACACGCAATCGCAATTGGCATACGGAAGTACCAGAAGTACATGCCACTGGCATGTGCCACATGTCACTTAAAAATCTAACTCCCTCTCATCGGAATAGCCGTTGGCAAGATACAACCGTTCCTGTTTTTACAGGAAGTTGGTCCTCCATAACTTGCGTGTTGTTTTAGCTATCAAAAATCTTCTGATAACTTTTTGTCTTGAGGGTTCTTGTACAAGTTTCTGATTGGACTCACGCCCCTGGAGCAGACAAAGTAGGTTTATTTTTATTGAAAAAACATTTAAACAGCGTCATCTAATGGCCGATAGAATTTCTGACCAAACCAACCTAAATGTTTACAGTTTATATTTTATATTATTGACCGACCGGCAGTGTTGTGCCTGAACGCGTTCATTGAATGATAGTTCATGAACTCGTTCATATTTCGCGAACGTGAACTGAACTGCCTGATGAACGTTACTGTGAACTCGTTCATTCTGGTGTCTGTGAACAGCACGCTCTCTCAGTTTAACTTCGTTCAAAAGGGTGCCAGATTTCTATACAGCCTTCCAGGCGAAAACCCGGCTAAAACACACCGTAAACAGGCCTTAATATATAGTGGAAAAAACACCCAATCTGGCAACACCAGCCACCAGTGTTGCGCATGGAGACTACAGCAGCATGTAGGCGACGAAGCAGCAAGGAGGCGTCGCATGATCATTTAAACAAGTTTTATGACAAGGTCGGTGAGGATGGGAAAAACCTTTGTCCGCACTTCAGTCACATCCACAGCAAATGGAAAAAAAGAACTATGAACTAATTCATTTTTGGAACTGTGAACTTAGTTCAAAATTTTGAACTAGTTCATTTTAAAATTTGTGAACTGAACTTTGAACTAGTTCACGTGGAAAGTGAACTTTCCCAACACTGCCGATCGGTATATTACAGACATATGCCTTAATAGTTGTATTAATCACAATACCGTTGTTTGAATTACAGTGTGTGACTAACGACATCCTTCACAAGCATTATTAGCAACATTAGCCCAGTATGGATAAAGTCTATGCATCCAACATATTCATCCGAACACAACTAAAATGTAACAATACAGCCACTTGTAAGAAGTTTGTAATACTGGTTACATAGTTCTGTTTTATTAACCTTAATTCTGTTTGCCAAGGTTATATTTTATTGGCTTGCAAAGTAGCTATCCGTTGCTAACGCTAACGTTAGCTAGTTAATTTATGTCAAAAAGTAGTAGCTAACTAACGTTACTGCCAAGATATGGTTTCATTTTAAGACAGTGTAAACACATGACAACACTTGACACTTGATTTCACTAGACCAGAGAGGTGTTGTAAGACTTTACAACACCTCTCTGGTCTAGTGAAATCATATCTTGGCTAGGGCTGGGCACCGAACGTCGATACTTTCATGGCACCGAAAACAAATTTCCGATCGTATGAGTATTGAAAAATTATTAATCTTTCGGTGCCAAATTTCAGTTCCAAAAGCGTCTGAACGCTTAAGCACGAGACACATACTGACAGAGACACACACACACACCTACGCGGAGAGGTGCGGAGCGAGTAAACTATGTCGTCGGCTCTGTAGTTTTGTTGAAGTCACAGTGAGTCACAGCAATGCCGATAAAGGGGTTTCATGGTTACAGTTTTTCAAAACTTCACGCTGACAGCGTTTGCTGCGATATGATATTAATGGTGAGCTGAAAGCGGTCGCGGTGCTGTTGACGTTACACTTCCTCTAAGCTCTAGGCAAGCAGGCACAACGGTGTTTTCTTTGCCCTGGTGACTGACTGACAGGCTGAGCTCGTAAGGCAAGGCAACTTTATTAATGTTACTCTGAGTGAGCAGTGTTTTTTTCATTTTGATAACTGTTTTGATTCACAATTAAGTTGGAAAATAAAAGATTTGTGTTTTAATGTATTTTTGTTGATGTTGAAATGGATTTTAAAACATATGGTATCGAAAAAAGTATCGTTAGGATCCGGTATCGAAACTGAGGTATCGAAATTGGCACCGGATCGAAATATTTTGAACGATACCCAGCCCTAATCTTGGCAGTATTTAGCTAATGTTTCTGCTTTTTGAGATAAATTAGCATTAGCAACGGATAGCTCCTTCGCAAGCTAATATAGCAACAGAATTCAGGTTAATAAAATACGGTAATGTAACCAAAGTATTAAAAACTACTTACATGTGAATATAGTGTGACAGGCCTACTGCTGTTCAGTCTCGCATTGCGAGACCTAACTTAGCTACAGTGCTATGAGGCCTGTTCAGATGACATGTCGGCTTAAGCTAGATTGCTTGTGAAGGATGAGTCAAACTAACGTTAGCACACAAAGAGATATGAGTCAAAACAAAACAACGGCATTATAGTACACACAAATATTAAGACATTTCTGTGATATAAGTCAATAATACAAAATACTGACCGAAATGTGTTTTAAATCGAGTAATATTAGTCGAACAGCAGTGTACAGCAAATACTGACTATAGAGTATTTGCTGTACAGGTGTTGACTGAAAAAGACTGTTCCTCCTAGATTTTAGTTTCCTGCTACTTGCAATCTAATTGGAGACGAAAAGGAATTGACCTTTTGATTCTGCGATTGGTTGGTTTTGTGGCACACTTATAACGCTGTGAAAATCTGAGCGAGTGTGTCTAGAGTTGAGCGCACAGAGAGAAGAGGTTGAGAGCGAGGGAGACATGACCGGAGCACACCAGCATCTACCTGCGAGCAGATAAAGATATGCAAATACATTTATTGTGCACGAAAAAGGTTTTTGTTTAGTAAATTTCTGTTCAAAATGCAATGTAATGTGCTTGCAAAATATAGTTCTCTGCGCTCAAAACATACAATTACTCGCTCAGGAATGTTACACATATATAACGGCATACTAAACCGGCCATGAGGAAAAACGTCTTCAAGTTTCGGGGCAATCTGAATAATTGTTGGCAAGATAACGCGACTTCCTGTTTAGACAGGAAGTTGTGCATTTTTCCAACTATCAAAATTCTTCGGATAACTTTTCGTCATGAGGGTCAACAGATACTACCTGCAAAGATTCAAGAAGATTGAAATCAAGGCCTAGGACTAGTTTGAAAGAATGTAAAACACATGAAAATGCATAAATTATTAATGGCCGCCTTACGGTTGGGAGGAGCTAATGAAGGTAAATGGGAAATATGTCCGCAATGATTAGAGCCATATGTGTATTAAATTTGGTGAAGATCGGTCCAACTATGTCCAAGTTAAGGCCTTCCACGCATTAAGGGGCGCTATGGAGCCCGCTTACAGGTATGGGCTTAATCGCCGTACAATCTAGCAAAACTCCCACGTGTTTATTATGGGATTAGTTTTGTGACTTTAATTTTTGTCCATTTAAGCAGTCCTGATGATTAATTTTTTTGTAATTCCAATTCCATTTGCTGCTAAGCTCTCTTTATTTAGTTGAGTTTGTCATTAGTTATGAATCCTGGCTGTTACTCTTACTGTAAATATCCCTGAGCTGCATTTTCTCTTTAAAAGATGTTAGATGAATAATGTTTATTCTTGTTTTTCTTAATAAGACTCTTTCCTTCCATTCTTTGTCCCCCTTTTTTATTCTGGTATTTGTCTCCTTTTGTATTTCTTTCCTTTACAATGATAAATATCCCCTAACCCTGAGCTACTAACCCATCCAATTAAATAATTGCTATAAAAATAAGAAAATAAAGACATGGTGAAATGATGCTGAAGGGACACTGAACTAGTGGAGAGGAGTGTAAGTGGTCACACAATATAAATTGCTCCTGTAAAATGTGGCCATTTGATATGAAGGTCAACCCCATGGACGGCCTATTATTCAATAACCACAGCAAGAGAAACAGTCACAACCCTCCCATTTCCTCCCCTCCTTACCTTTTTTCCTTTCTTTACCACACCACACCCACGCACCCACGCATGCACAAAAACACACACACACACACACACACACACACACACACACACACACACACACACACACACAACTCACCCCCTTGTGGCCGCTAGCTTTGTTGATTGGTCCGACCACCTTCAAGTGAAAGGCAGGATTCAGATGGCCATTCTTCCCTTTCTCCACCGATACCTCCATCCTGAGCAGAGTAATGAGGACAGGCAGAAAATAAACCAGGAAAACTGTGGTAATTATTTACACCTTTTAATATTCTTTTGTTTCTTTGTGAGCTATGTCTTCTAAGATGTAATTCCAAAACGGGAGCGGGGAGAAATGAGCCGCTTGAAGCACTTTGTCATTGTCAATGTGTTTCCTACGTGCTTGACGTCACACGTGGGAGGGAGGGGCTTGTGCCAGCAGGGCTTGCAGTAGCAAATGAAAGCAATGGAAATACAGAGAAAGTTATGATGATGTATTTTCTCAGAGCGGTTACAATGTAAATCCTGATAATGTGAATAATAGAATGGGCAAAACAATTAAAATGTGAGTCAAAGTACTGCACATGAGGTCTCAAATAACTCTGCAATTAGGGCAGCAAATTGAGGCCTCTATTGCTCCTCTACTGGGATTTCTCAGTTGATTGCTACTGGCTTAATTCAGCAATTGAAAAACACTACTAAAAAAAATAAAAATAAAACACTGTTGCAGCCCTCCTTTCTGCTATGTATGGGTGTATGTGTATGGGGGCCCTGTTCACATGACCGAGTAGCTACTATGGAGGCAGTTGGCAATATCTACTTCCTGCATTCTCAGGAGCACTCCCAGTCCTCTGACATGTAGAACTATAGAACTACAGAGTAGCAGAAGCAGGAAGAAGATATCACTTTATCCATAGCAATGTACTATGTTCAGTGAAAGCAATGCTCGTCCAGGTGTGAAAGGAGTCATGCGACTGCTCTGGTACTGAGACTTCTGAGGCAATGGGAAAAGTTGAAGTTGGTAAATGGTCTTCTGTACAAGGTAACCAGACCTGTCCTCAGGCCATAAGGTCCACCAGCTTGTTGTCCCACCAGGACTGAGACTAGTAGTGCTCAAGGTCATCCATGATGATGCAGGGCATCAAGACCAGAGTCAGATCCTTCAGTCGGCACGTCAGCACTTTTACTGGACCGGCCAAGAGTAGGAAGTGAAGGAGTATGTGGCAAGGTGTAAACGTTGTGTCGTGAGCAACTCCCCAGAACCTGAAGCCAGAGCCCCTCCTGTGTCCATCCAAACTCATGCTCGACTTGCGTTGGTATATTGATGGTGTATAGACTTTTGGAGTGCTAGAACTCAAACAACAGCTCTGTGGATGTCCTTGTGGTTACAGATCAGTTCACACACCTTTCTCTTGCTTTCCCCTGTGCAAACCAAACAACATAACAGGTGGCCAAGCGGTTTGGAAAATTATTTATTTTGTGTGTATGGCTTCCCAGAGATATGGGTCCAGCTTTGAGTCTCAGCGCATCCCCGACCTTCTTGACTTAGCCCACATTCACAAATCTCACACCACATCCTGCTGGAAATGGAAGCGTGGAGCTCTTCAACCGCACTCTTGGCAGTATGCTATGAGCTTTGCCTCCCCGTGAGAAGTGGCCTCAGATGATAAAACAACCTGACATTTTCATACAACTGTACTGCCCATGAGACAGGTTATGCCCCGTTCTAGCTCATGTTTGGAAGGATTCCCCGTTTTGCAGTGGATGCCATGTTTGAGTCTGCTCTGAGAGATGAGAGAGTGGTTGACTATGATGCCTATGTAACTTAACTGAAACATGACCTGAGGGAGTCAATGGAAGCTGCCCAGCAACAATAACGTCAAAAACAGCAGTTTGACGAAAAGTTCTCCTGTGTCTGTGGGCGACCACGTAAAAACAAAAAAAAAAAAAAATACTGTTGCAGCAACCAACACCAGATATTATCAAAGGTGCATTTGAGGATGTAGAAATATGTACAGGCACATTGTTTTAATGTTGAGTAGACTAACCTGGCCAGTTTCTCCTACTCCTCTATTTGTTTAAAAATATCTTGGCAAGTAATACATCTGTATGTATGTTATTCACTCATTTTGAGTCTCTTTGAGGTTTCATGTATGAAAAAAATATTTTATGCAATGCAGGAATATATACATATATTATTTTAAATGGTGCTTGAATTGAGTGGGAGTGAGATGTGACATATGCGTCTTGCATGTTACATTAAAAACACAATTTAAGTTTTGATTAATTTTGTTAGTAATTTTACTTTTATTTGGTAGTTGTAATGTGTACATATTTGTCCTATTTTTGTATTTTTATACCGTTATTACATATTTAATAAGTTACTAGGTTACAGTATCCAAGGTAACATTGCAGCTATAAAGCTTCCTTCACTGGGGGAACAAGTCAGACTGGGCTGATCCCTCAGATGAGTGTGTACTGTAATGTAAATTTACCTGTAAATATTGTTTTAGCTTAACTGAGAGACAGTACATCCAGAAAAATTATCTATGTGTAAATATCCATCTGTGTAAATAGTTATTTAATTTGTAAAGTCAAAAGTATTTGATCCTGTACCGTTGATCAATTGTCAGTTAGAAGTTGTTTCATAGTTGTTTTTAATAGTTGTTAAGCTTGTGTACATAAGTCATTCTTGTAAGTTTCCTTTCATTATTACTTTTTTAACCCCTAACCCTTTATTTACAATTTTATACTGAATAGTTTGACTGAGAATGGGCTTGTATCACTCAGATCCCAAAGGTTTGTTGTCAGAAATAAACCCTCATCGACATCGGAGCTGTCTGTGGCTGTGCTTTCCCCCTTGGGTCCAACTTAGTGACAATTCTCTGTGATTTCGTCACTTTGAAGAACCATACTTGCAAACTCAGAAGGGCTGAAAAAGGTGTTACATATCCAAAACCACTGTACCTAGACTTGTCAAATCTGGACTTAACTTATGGACTGAACTTATTCTAGAGAGGCTAAAGATTCTTAAAAACACAGTTTCAGATTTGTGAAAGATTTATTATATTTATGAAAATGCAATAAAAGGGATTTATTTTACTGTTTTTTTCATATGTTTTACCCATTAGACCAGGTCCAGATCCAAAACCAAAACCAGTACACCTAGACTTGTCAAATCTGGAGGATTTCCCTGTTCTTTTTCACATGCATTGACATGCATTGACAAAAAGAACAGGGTAATCCCCCTTTACTGCATTTTCACAAATAGAATAAAGCTTTCACAAATCTGAAACTGGATTTTTAAGAATCTTTAGCCTCTCTAGGATAAATTAGTCCAGATTTGACAAGTCTAGGTACAGTGGTTTTGGATCTGGACCTGGTTCAATGTGGTCTACATATGAAAAAAAGAGTAAAATCTCCCTTTATTGCATTTTCACGAATAGAATAAAACTTTCACAAATCTGAAACTGGGTTTTTAATAATCTTTAGCCTCTCTAGAATAAGTCAGTCCAAATTTGACAAGTCTAGGTGTAGTGGTTTTGGATCTGCACCTGGTCTAATGTGGTCTACACGCTGTGAATCAGAAGCTTTAAGTTTCCTTAAATTTCCCCTTAACTGCCGAATCGGAAGCTGCGAATTGGATGCCAACTTCAGTGTCGTAATGTTGTTGGAATAAGTCTACAGTGAAATACAGACACACTTTTACACTGTTTAGCAGTCAGCATTTTAACCGTGTTTACTCCAGCTGCTAGCTAACAGTAGGCTAACATTACCTGCTCTCGAGTGTAGTGTTAACTAGCGTCCCGTGCGGCGATGTTTCAGTTGCCTCTAACGTCCGTTTCTGGAGCATTAGCCAGAAGCGCAGGCATTTAAGTGGCACCTAAATAAGGCAACCTTTTATCTATTAAAGTTACTTTTAGCTAATCATTTGAACTTTGATCTTATCTGAGCTTAGTCATTACTTTTAACTACCTATTTAAACTCCTGTGCTGGCTTGATAAGTAGTTTTCACACACTCCTTTAACATAGTATTCAGGTATTATAGTTGACTTAATGTTAATATGTGGATATAATCTTTTAATCAATTCAATTAAAATTTTTTCAAATTAGTTGAGCTACTGTACTTTCCTATCCATCCACTCACCTCCTTTAAACTGCAGAAGTACCCCCTGGGGTGCAAGTACCATTGGTTGGGAATCATTGATCTGACGCAACAACACAGCTAACTACAGTCAGCCTAAATATAAGAAGCTTCACAAAGTAAGGATTTACTGCAGGGCTGTTGCATCGGATTGAATTAGACTGCAGAGGTGTACTTAAACTGGTAAGTCAGTATATGTATATACTGCTGATTGGAAGGCTTTCCAAGCATACTGGATGCTTAGAGATGCCTTTAATCAGCCCAAGCCACCCGTTGTCCTACTATTGAACTGTAAATGTACCCAAATGATTGGCTATGGAACAAAACCAAAACAAGCAGAGGGTTTTCAGTGCAGCCGATGCTGTTAAGAGTTATTTTAATCATCGTACCGGCTCAATTTTCCATATCGTGAACCGTTCATTTAGTTGTCTCCCCTCTCTCTCCCTGCTGCAGTTGCCGTAAAATCCTGCCGTTTCTGTTCTGTAAATCACTGTGGAACGATTGAGTATTTTCAGAGGCCCTAACTCAGCCAGTGTTATGACGAGACTGTCTCTCTGGGTGAGGTATATGGCAGCGCTCATAAAGGAAGTTCTGGGGTTTATGAGGACATGATTTTGTTTGGTTCTGATGGAGGTGAGCGGCTGCACAAAATGATGCCATTTATGCTGATGTAAAAATGTAAAGTTCTGGTGTATGCATCGATCAGCTTGGAGCACTGGAAGACATGGCAATGGGCTCTTCCTTCCTTCTTTTCATTCTGTAATTCAAAACTTTCCATCCTCCTTTATTTATTTCTCCTACCGTGACCTTTTCTAATCCATTCTTCTGCCACATTTCCCTACTTCTTTCTTTCTCACTCCTTCCTTTCTCCTTCCTTTTTCTGAAATACTTCCTCCCTTCCATGCATGATTCATTTCCACCTTGTTTCACTTTTTGTTTCCCTCCCTTCTCATGCAGACAGTGTGATATGTGAGGGCCCCCCAGATACTGTACTGCAAAACGCTCTTGTCTTTCAACAAGCAAACAAACTTGCAAGATAGAAAGAGAATCAAGCATTAGAATTACAATTTTTTTTTAACCTAACCTCTGTGAATGCTTTTTACTTAATGTATGATTATTATGGGAATGTCAAAAAGTAGACAGACAGACAAGATACAGTACTTGTTGCTCTTGTTCTTCTCTCTCTGGGAAAGCCACTTGTGGTAATAGGAAGTCTTGATCCTGTAGCAGTAGAAGAGCAGCAGCACCACAGGCAGGACCAACAGGAAGGCAAACAGCAGCCCCACCACCAGCCCTACCTGACCTGTGGACACGCACGCACGCACACACACGTAAATGGTTACTTCATCATGTTTCTAATTATTGTCTAAGCAGTGTGTCTCTGTCACCTTAGTCTGGATCAATGGAAGTACATTTCCAGGATACTGTAATTGCCTGACATCCGACGTGTGATGCCCTCCTACCTTCCTCTCTCTGTGTGTTGCCGTTCTCAAACTCGCTTCAGGAATCAACCACAAACTTTGAGCTACTTCACACTGAAAATGGTTTTGAAGAAAATTTGGATCTTGCAACAAGGCAGGCCTGCATGGTTCTTTCGGGGAATGATTGTAAAGTTTAACAAAGAATATGTTTACGACATTTACTCCCCAACTGATTACTGATTACAAGATGCTGGGAGTTGAAGACATGTTCTGGATTTCCATTTAAAAGTCTGTTGAATTCAGTTTATGACCTGGGGCCTCATTTATAAAACCTGTTACGCAAGAAAAAGTTGCGTGAAGCAGAGTGAAATTTGTCGTCGCAACATTCCTCGCAATAGTCGGGATTTATAAAGAATTTCCATGCGTAAAAATGTTCCCAGTTTTCTGCAACCTTTTGACCACACGTGTGATTGTGCGTAATGCTCCCAAGGTTTTGTAGACTGCGTTTTAGTGAACTCCGATGGTATGCCCGTTTCCCGAACCTAACCCAGTTTTTGTTTTCCTGAAACCAACAATCCCGTTCTTGCTAAACCGACCCAGAGCCGGTCGCGGCGCCCGGTGAGGGGCTGCCAGCAACGGGGAGAGGCAGGGGATCCTCCCACACCGTGCAGCGGAGGAAATGCGCTTTTCCTCCGCTGCTCTCCCCTGCCTCTCCCCGTGAAATGCGTTGTTTGTTTGATGTGTATCTGTGTGTGTGTCTATGTGTCTTTGCGTCTTTATGTGGTCGTGTCTGATTGTAGGTGTCTGTGTGTGGGAATGTTGTCTTTCTGCACCTGCTATTCCCATACAAAGTTACCAAATTGTTACATTTCAAGCACTTTCACCTGTTTTGCTAGCCTAGAAATCTAGACGCACACTAGTGGCAGCAAATTTATTTTGCAGCCAGGGGGGTCTATGCACTCTCCGTTGGCTTGTGAGCTGGAAAAACCAAATTTTGGTTAGGCCAATCACATCGTGTATAGAGTCGGTGGGCGGGCTTATGGTTGCTGCTGCTGGCAACAGCGGTCTTCTGGAAGACTTGGAGTTAAGCTTTTCTTTGAGAAAAGAACAAAGAACGGCACAGAAATCATTCTAAAGATGTGTTCGGAGTTCTGCCGACCGGATACGGCAAAAGTTTAATCTATCAATTAGCTTCGCTACCTTCTTCGTTGCTCTGCCTGGTTGTAGCGCTATCCTATTACGTGCAGAGGGAATATGAAAGACAACCGTTTATCCCGCCCCTCGGATTGAGCCCTGTCAATGGTGAGTTCCCAGACCCAACATCTTAATGTGGGTCTGGCTTGTCAGGCTACTGTTTTGCACCCATCTCGAGCGGAGCTGTGGAACCCTATTGTTTTTCTAAGGATTAATCTTACTTATTTTTATTCTTCTCTGCCTAAAACTCCGACTACAGCCTACGGTTGTACATGGTGGGGGGTTGCCATTTTCAGGACTGGTCCAAAACTCCGCAAGGACCTCAGACGCAATAACTGACCCACTTCCACTACTAGGTGGCCCTATAATTCCCACACCGTACACCCGACATTCAAAAACCATACATCTACGTGTTCCCTGGATCCAACTGAATCACGTGATATAGGCCACGCCCATTTCCACCTTGACTTTTATGCGTGAAAAATCGCGATTTATCAAAAACCTACTTTTTCGAACTCCTCCTAGACTGTGCAACCGATCTGCATGAAACTTGGACCGTAGCATCTCCAGATTGACCTGACAAAAAGTTATAAAAATAATTTTTATACAATAACAATTGCGCATATTACGCACAAACAAATTTGTGCAGCTAACTATGAAAACACCAACTTTGCCATATCTCGGCCAAAATCAATGCTATCAATGCCAAACTTTAGATTCTTCTTTGCCATGAACCTCTAGAGGTCCCCCATGCGTTTTACGAAAATTGGTCACTAGGGGGCGCTACAAGTACAAAAAGTTTATATCTCATGAACGACTCATCTCATTTATACAAAATTTGATGGGTACCATATAGGGCCAATCCTGAGGCCAACCTAGAGTGGGGTACTGAGGGGTCAAAGTGGGCGTGGCATATGTACGGTGGCCGGGAAGTGCAATGCAACATTACAAAGAATGAAACACTTTTACATTTTGGAAAACAAATTTACATTTTGGAAAACAAATTTACATTTTGGAAAACAAAATAACATTTTGGAAAACAAATTTACATTTTGGAAAACAAAATAACATTTTAGAAAACAAATTTACATTTTGGAAAACAAAATAACATTTTAGAAAACAAATTTACATTTTAGAAAACAAATTTACATTTTGGAAAACAAATTTACATTTTGGAAAACAAAATAACATTTTAGAAAACAAATTTACATTTTGGAAAACAAAATAACATTTTAGAAAACAAATTTACATTTTGGAAAACAAAATAACATTTTCGAAAACAAATTTACATTTTAGAAAACAAATTTACATTTTGGAAAACAAAATAACATTTTAGAAAACAAATTTACATTTTCGAAAACAAATTTACATTTTAGAAAACAAATTAACAAGATGCAAAACACTTTTACCAGTCCCGAAACAAATTTACAAATGACAGATTCTTCACGGAAAGGGAATGTACCACATACCGGAAGTGATGAGGTGTTGTTGGTGAGCCGCAGTCAATTTGTGTTGTTGGTGAGTGAGTATATGGCGTGAATGAAGTTTATGGTGACTTTACGTGTGGTCGGGTGTTTGGAGTTTTTATATGACGCGGACCTGACGGGAAACACAGGGAACGTATCGACAGCCGCGCGCCGGATCGAAGCTACAGCAGGGGGCAGCTGAGTCCGTCTGCAGCTGCAGGACCTGGAGCTCACTGCCCATTCCTGGGAGCCAAAACCGCACCACGCAGCTGGAGACCCAGGCCGTATTGCTGGCCGCCCGCTGGAGGGAAGGGAAGCCCGGAGAATCAGATCCAGGACTGAACGGAGCGGACTGTCACAACCTGCTGAAGTTTAAATCACAGGTTTCCTAAAGGGAGTCTGGCGGGACTCGGACTGTGGATGACGAAACACGACTTAAAGTCTCGTTAAATAAATAAATACATGCAGAAATAAATGAATCATTAGTGGGGGAGTGAGCCTGGACATTTCAGTCTGTTTAAACTTCACTTTGAAGCAGAACCTCTTAGTTCAGAAGGGTGAAGTTTCCGTTTGTACTCATATCTGTGAACTGATTATAATAAATATTCTTTGTATTAACACATTAATTAGTCTCTTTGTCTTTTTGTTTAAAAAACTAGAACATCGCATGAGATTTTGACGATTTATAGTGATTTTATTTCCGTTAGACCTTTGCCTACATTGACGCTGATGCATTAAGGACGGCCCATAGACAGTATATAAGGCAGTGCCTCCTCCTGTTCCAAGATGGCGGCTCTATTGACGCATTCGATCCATAACTGCCGTAGTCAAGGCGACATGTATACAAAACCTCATCACTCGGTATGTGGTACATTCCCTTTCCCGTGAAGAATCTGTCATTTGTAAATTTGTTTCGGACTGGTAAAAGTGTTTTGCATCTTGTTAATTTGTTTTCGAAAATGTAAATTTGTTTTCGAAAATGTTATTTTGTTTTCCAAAATGTAAATTTGTTTTCTAAAATGTAAATTTGTTTTCGAAAATGTTATTTTGTTTTCCAAAATGTAAATTTGTTTTCTAAAATGTTATTTTGTTTTCCAAAATGTAAATTTGTTTTCTAAAATGTAAATTTGTTTTCTAAAATGTTATTTTGTTTTCCAAAATGTAAATTTGTTTTCTAAAATGTTATTTTGTTTTCCAAAATGTAAATTTGTTTTCCAAAATGTTATTTTGTTTTCCAAAATGTAAAAGTGTTTCATTCTTTGTAATGTTGCATTGCACTTCCCGGCCACCGTACATATGGGACCCATGTCTAAATTTACCACTTACACTAATGTGAACAACTTTAAATTTACAGGGTAGATTGACAATGGGCCATGGACCACACCTACCAAAAATTACACATGTGGACCACTAGGTGGTGCTATAATGTTTTTTTGTCTTTAACTCCCACATTACACATCGCAATGCGCAAAACCAACTTTTTCGAACTCGTCCTAGGCCGTGCGACCGATCTGCACGAAACCTTGTAGATAGCATTACCAGATGGCCCGGACCAAAAGTTGTACAAAGAATTTTGCTATGTTAAAGTATGCGCATTTGACGACCAAACACATTTTCCTAGCTAGCTACCACACACATATCATATCATATCTCGGCCAAATTAAATGTTATCAGTTAAGAACTTGAGATTCTTGTTCAACATCCCACTACGATGCTCTGTACCAAATCTGGCGAAGATCGGCCTTTAGGGGGCGCTATAAGCAACGTTTATTTGTTTTGGCCAATAACTCAATGCATTTAAAGGGGTGATAGAATGCAAAACCGATTTTACCTTGTCATAGTTGAATAACGACAGTTCGGTGGGTAAATAAGACATACATAGAAGCTAAAAATCCCATTGACACCCCTTTACTATGAAAATCTAATATTTTGAAACTGCCGCTGAAAACGGGCGAATATCAACAAAGCTAAAAGCTTACGTAAGCATCCCAAGACCTGTACCTTTGTCACGCCCATGGATGTATTAAGAGAACGGTCACGCCCCAACATTTACATAGGCTACACAACTGACCTGAGATCAGGTAGTCTTCGGAATCTAGGTCGCGCAGATCTCTATTCCATTACAAAATTCACTTCTGAAACTTTTTTTATGCGAGAAATCATGTTCAAATATGGGCCGTTTTACGAAAATGGATGGCTAATTGCAAATTTTGTCCGACTGTGTGTCGGAGTTCAGCGTCCGGTGCTGCCTGGGTTGCTACATCCCAGCTCTACCTGTCCTCCTTCACAGACCCCGGCCTGCTGTGAGCTCGATTGAGCTCCGTCACGGCCGGCAGCCCACGGTTCTCCATACCCGCTCAAACTCACCCTTTCTGGGTGACTGGACTACCAAACGCTGCTGCCCTGACAGAGCTCCAGGGCCTGCAGCCCGCTGTTCTCCCTCCCCTCTTCCTGCTAATTGGCTGGTGTGTGACTGAGAGCGCGGTCAGTGAGCTTGTTACGCCCGCAATCTCTTACTGCAGGTTCCAGTTAATCTTAAAATGGATATGTGTGTTGAGTTATTTAAACAAACAATTGGGGAAATAAACGCCTCTTGTCCGCGAGTCTCACTGATAGAGCCCGCGGTGAGCTGGAGTCCATCAATGAGAGCTCGCTAGCCTCCTCCTAACGAGACCTCTGAAATTCACAAAAATGCATTAAATCCGAAATCGGACAAGCTTTAGCTAAGCTTTGTAAGACCTTGGGGAACCTGTAATATACATGCCGTGACAAAATTCAAACTGTATATATACTATAGTTATGCCGAAAGTGTAGCTAGCTAGCCGCAATCGTATGCCATTGTATTCAATGGGATACATAGCTAGCTAGCTGCTCCTCCTAACAAGACCCCGGTCGGTCGAGAAGAAAAGAGGGTAAGATTAGATCCGTTTTTGGTCAATGTCAATATTGTGTTGTGTCCATAAGCAGTGCATCGCACAGTACTGATTGTCTTTATTGATTGATTTTACAGCTGCTGGAAGCAAGACAGAGTGTGCTGACTGCGGGTGAGGTGGACATTTGGAAGTGCCCCACCATAGACCTAATGATCCGAAATACAGGGCAACGCACCACAGACGTCTGCAAAATGGATCGACTGTAGTTACCTACAGAGGCGGCCTCGGCTGCGGCCGCGGCAGGCAGACAGTTGACGGTACTGTAGGATTTGGCTTCTTGTGAGCGTGGGATATTTGTTGTGTGTCTCCTATGCTTTGTACATATTTTTTTTCTGATTGCGTTTTGTATTAATAAAGCTCTATCTTTGAATAAACAGCACATTCCTGGCAAATCAATTTTCTTAGGATAACAATGACATGAATATACAACATAGCATATATGAAAAAATAATATATATATATTTTATTTTTTATTATTATTATTATTATTATTATTATTATTATTATTATTATTATTATTATAATGACCCAGGGTGACCAATAGCCTAACCCATGACAGACCTGTCAACCAATCACGAGATTTGTCTTAGTGGTTTCATCCAATACTGAGTTAGGAAATTCAAGCCAGGCCAGACATTATCTGGCCAGGCGCAGTGTCGTTGCTATTCACATGCTAATTAGAGCCATTCGCACTTTTGCGGGAGCTCTCCACATACGTCATGGTTCGTTTCCGTCAATATGTGGAACAGACGAACGCGACGTTCAAAGGCTATAAATTGTCCTTAACTGTGTTTGTATTTCACTTTTATACATTTTGGGGACTCATAAGAGACAGATTAAATAATGGTTGAAATGAATGGTCCGACCATTCCCATGACTTGACAAAGCTATATATACAACTTTTTTCACCGGCTGAGTAGTATAGTCGTCCTTATGTCGAGTAAACTGAGTTTGGTGAGTACAATTCCATCCAAAGTCCATTTTACTGTAATACACGCACAGAGGTCACATCCAGAATCCTGGATTTATTTTAAAAAGGTTTTTTTTTTAGATTCTCTCCTCCTTCTTGGCCTTCCATCCACAGTGAGATGGTGACACTTTCCTACACATCTGAATGGTCTGCCTGTCATGTATTCATTTAGCAGAAACAAGCCAAAAAGCTGCTGTGCTGCTCTAGTGGCCTGCACATCCCCAAAAGATAATGTGTAAACATCATGCTGTTGCTCTGGTTTGTCAGTTGTTTTAGAAAAGAAGCTTATAACAGTTTTGTGAAAAGAAAACCTGCAATATGATACACATTTACCCATTTTCTAATTTATCTTATTAGTGAGCAGATGCAGCTTGGCACAGTGTGTGTGTGTGTGTGTGACTCACTGTCATACTGGACAGGTCCACTGTCCACGCTGCCGCCGAGTCCTGGCTTCTCACAGAAGGGTGGTGCCCAGCCGCGATTACAGTGGCAGTTCCCGTTACTGTTACACACCTATGCACACACACCCACACCCACAAACACACACACATAAATGGAGCAGACTGCAGAGCACTGACATAATAAGCAATGATATCTCACATTTGTGTTTCCTTTAGCTCTACCTTGTATGTACAAATGTATATATATTTTTGTTTCTGACTGTTTAAGTGGTGGAGTTTATGTTAAAGCTGGAGTGTGTGCTTCCTTTGTCCTCAGATCTCACATACGTAAATTATTCCAGGCAAAACACTCAACTTCCCTTAAGCTCAAAACTATCAGAGGCCCCAAAGGCACCAGGTTTGTTGTGTGACGATTATTTCTTGATTATTTGATTAATTGTTTGTTTAGTAGTATGCACTACTGAAGAACAATATAAACTGAAATGGAATTACTTAAAATGACTATATGTAACTTTTTAATGTTTCTGAAACTGTGTAATTTTTCATTTGATGATCATAAATGACCTGTAACAGCAAACTAGGCTAACAGTGAAAAGAACGCTAGTTTTATATAGTTTTTATTATGGTAATGCCTCTGCCCGGGTCCGATATTTCCCGTGAAGTCACAGAATGATTTACGGCAGGTAGACGGCCTTACAGAGCACACATTCTGATGAGTCACAGATTTCGGTGTAACACTGGAAAAGCCTGTGTTACATCCAGCCAGGTAAAAGGTAGCAGGAGATATCTTTATATAGGCCTAATTGTGTGAATGCTGATTCAGCATTGTTATCCGATTCTTAAATTTTCTTTGGTCGCCTCTAACTTCTGCATATGTTCAGCTACAAAAAACATTTGTTCTGCTATTTATACTTTTTAAAATATTAAGCTGTTTACTTTTTTCGATTAAAGTCAATAAGAGCAGGCTTCAAATCCTCTTCTACTACTATATTGTTATTGTCGTAAAATGCTACTCCTACTTCATATTTTCACCTACAGACACCAATCAAACTTTAAACCATTCACAAAACTTCAGCTATTAGGCTCTATCTCAGCAGTTTGATATATTTAACAGTTTTTGTGAAAATTAAGTTTAAGTTTACTT
This sequence comes from Perca fluviatilis, assembly GCF_010015445.1. Classification (NCBI taxonomy): domain Eukaryota; kingdom Metazoa; phylum Chordata; class Actinopteri; order Perciformes; family Percidae; genus Perca; species Perca fluviatilis. The sequence goes on from NC_053125.1 coordinate 3,842,572, forward strand.
TCAGGAAGTTTATAATGGGTATGTATTGTGTGACTTACAGTGGATGATGTCATCACTAGAGCACGGAGCCTTAAAAAAATCATCTTAGTCCCTTCTCTATAACTTTCTTTCAGGCCCACAATTTGGGTCATACAACATATATACATCAAAACATAGGTATGCTACTTGGTGAGCTTCCAAATGACAATAGTTCCAAATCTTCCTCCATTCGCTGCCCATGTTAAACAGCCTTTACATTTCCACACAAAGGCACAGCGAAACACTTTTTTTTTAATCGCTTTATATCAATACGTTCCCAAAGAACTTGTGTCGCTGAAGATGAGGTCATTTCACTTATGCCCTATAGTTTAGGCTGTCTGAGCCTTTCACAGGTCGCTCTTAGTGTCTGTTAATGGCAGCAGTCCGACAGGTGACAGGTTGTTAGCGGATTACAAACATCAGAGATCGAAGCAATCTCCTCTGTGTTTACAAACATGGCCACTGAATGACGCAGCATTTTCACCAGACAGTCAAATTGCAACTACAGACAATAATATGTTGTTCGCTTGCCACTGCTGTGCCACTGTTGTAACACCTACAACTTTCATACAATATGGCTATTATACAACTTTTAAAGATATATTAATTAAAACAATTATCATGTTTCCACATTAATTACAACTACAACTTCTTACACATTTAAAGGTTCAATATGTAATACTGACAGCTAGTGTTTAAAAAAGTTACTGCAGTACAAATTCAAAATACTGGAGAGAGTCGTCTCCCCCGCCCCCTCCTCCCCAGAGTCGAAGTTCACGGAGGTTGCCAGGCTGAGATCGCAGCATTCACAACAATGACGAATGCTAGACGAACGCTAGACGATTGTCTCACATAGTCAGACATTATTTCACAGCACAGCGGAGTAGCTAACGTTAGATGCTGGCTATATTGACAGTCATAAAAGCCCGTGCTCACGCGGAGCTCTGTACCCAACTGACAGACAGTTTTTCGGCTTAGAATTACAATAGGAACCGCTAAAAATACCACTACCTTGCCGACTGAACACACTTCGTTGGCTTAGAATTATGGCAACAATCGCTAAACACACTGCAATCTCACCGTCCTCTCTTCCCGATTTACAGCCCCCCTCTTGTGGCTTAAAATAACTCACCATTGTCGGCTCCGGCCAGTGAACTACACTTTGTAAACAGCCATGGGCTGCTTGCCTGGTCCCCGGTAACGTTAGCAGGGGTAGCATGGCGGCGATTTATTACAGTACATATATTACATATTGGACCTTTAACCAGCAATTAAGTTTAGCTTTAGCATTAGCTTTTCAAAAAAAATAATTAAAACCATTCCCTCTTTTCCAACTATTCTCACTACTTCAACTTCTTCTTACAGATTTAAGCTATTAATCCAGTTTAGCTTTAGCAATTCAGCATTCACACACATTTTCTGCAGGAAATGCCTTTTCTAGTTGTATTTTAATTTTATTTCAGAAGTTATCTGTTGTAGTTATGGCTGATACTGGGGCAGGACCATCACAGAAAAGAAGGAAATTAAACAAAGAACAACTAAAAGCTAAAAGGGAAAGTGAAAGACGACGGGTGAAACTGAGTCAATCTCGGTCGGGCTTTCAATAGATGAAGACAATTACATGATTGTAAATCATTCAAAAAACGTCCCCAAATTGGCCCTCAGGTATGTAATATGTCTATTCTATTCATAAAATAACTTTACAATGCGCAATGTGGATGTACGCCAGTAGTAGTAGTAAATGACGTATCTCTTCCATTTATCGCGGACGTTTTATTCCTTTTATTCCATGTTTGTATAGGCCTACTATTTTCTTTTCCCTTGTCTCCCTGTACTTGTGTAAAACGTCTTTGGGTTTCACGAAATGCACTTTATAAGTCTAAGTTATTATTACGTTGGTTGCTACAACAATCTCTTAAAGGGGTGATAGAATGCAAAACCGATTTTACCCTGTCATAGTTGAATAACGACAGTTTGGTGGGTAAATAGGACATACATAGAAGCTCAAAATCCCACTGACACCCCTTTACTATGAAAATCTCATATTTTGAAACTGCCTCTGAAAACGGGCGAATCCCAACAAAGCTGAGTTGCTTGCGTAAGCGTCTCAAAATCCGGAACCTTAAGAGAACAGTCACGCCCCAATATTTACATAGGCTACACAACTGACCTGAGATCAGGTAGTCTTCTGAATCTAGCTAGTTCACGCAGATCTCTGCTATTCCATTACAAAATTCACTTCTGAAACTTTTTATGCGGAAATCAACCATATAAAGCTCGAATATGGGCCGCTTTACGAAAATGGATGGCTAATTGCAAATTTTCTCCGACTGTGTGTCGGGAGTTTAGTGCCGGTGTTGGTGCTGCCTGGGTTGCTACATCGCCGCCCTGACCGCAGTGTCAGCGAGCTTGTCGACCAGAGTCTTTTACCGCGCGCCCGCAGGTTCCAGTTAATCTTATAATGGGTATGTGTGTTGAGTTATTTAAACAAACAATCGGGAAATAAACGCCTCTTGTCCGCGAGTCTCATTGATAGATCCGCGGTGAGATGGAGTCCATCAATGAGAGCTAGCTAGCCTCCTCCTAACTCTGACATTCACAAAAATACATTCAATTGAAATCCGAAATCGGACAAGTGTTAGCTAAGCTTTGTAAGACCTTGAGGAACCTGTAATATTCATGCCGTGACGAAATTCAAACTGTAAATATACTTTAGTTATGCGAAAGTGAGCAAGCTGCGGTATTTCCCCATTGTAATGAATGGGACATATAGCAAGCAGCTGTTCGTCCTACAAGAGGCCTATGCGTTCATAAAAATGCCTTAAAATCAAATCGGACACAACGGTTAGCTTTATAAGACATTGGGGAATGATGTTGTATAAGTGGGGGTGCGAAATTCAAACTGTAAATATAATTTAGTTATGGCGACAATGTAGCTAGCTAGCTGCGGTATTTCCCCATTGTAATGAATGGGACATATAGCAAGCGCTGTTGTTCCTCCTACAAAGACGCATGCTTGCGTTCATAAAAATGCCTTAAAATCAAATCCGGACACAACGGTTAGCTTTATAAGACATTGGGGAATGATGTTGTATAAGTGGCGTATGAAATTCAAACTGTAAATATAATTTAGTTATGACGACAATGTAGCTAGCTAGCTGCGGTATTTCCCCATTGTAATGAATGGGACATATAGCAAGCAGCTGCTCGTCCTACAAAGGCTACCGCGTTCATAAAAATGCCTTCAAATCAAATCGGACACAACGGTTAGCTTTATAAGACATTGGGGAATGTGTTGTATAAGTGGGGGGGTGCGAAATTCAAACATAAATATAATTTAGTTATGGCGAAAGTGTAGCTAGCTAGCTGCGGTATTTCCCCATTGTAATGAATGGGACATATAGCAAGCAGCTGCTTGTCCTACAAAGCGCACGCGTTCCTAAAATATCCTTAAAATCAAATCCGGACACACGGTTAGCTTTATAAGACATTGGGACATTCAAAACCGTAAATGTATTATTTATAGATATAGTTATGCCGGCAGCTGGCCGCGGAGCCCGTAGTGCAGTATCCACCTTAGGGTGACTTTGCCCTGGGTATGGAGCCCAGCAGGCTGCCGCTTTTCGTCAGACTGTGTGGAGCTCCTAAAGTCCGACACGTCTTACCAAATTTGCAATTAGCCATCAATTTTTTATAAACGGCCCCCCATATTTGAGCTTTATATAATTGATTTATCGCTAAAAAAGTCTCAGAAGTGAATTTGGTAATGAAACATTGTACTGTCTGGAATATGAGATTCTGTCGCTTCTCTAATGTATGTGTATTGGGGATTCGCTCCAACCAATCAATGCGCGTCTCTAATGTCTGCATGGTAACGGTGGCTCAACCAATCACCGCGCGCTCATCTAAATATTCATGACCATACCATATTTGGAAGAAAAGCTCTTGTTACAAATAGGGCCAAAACACAGGGATGCATAAGGGCCCATAAAATATCAACCAGGCCATTTTCAGCCCAACCAATGTTACATACCCCATTAGGAGACCATAAGGAACAGTGTGAAATACCCTATATAATCATTCTATCACCCCTTTAATGCTTTGGCTCGTAACACAGTGACAGGGATACTGTTACCCGGTTTATCTCATGATACATCCAAAGTAGGCTAAGTTACCGTATGCAACACTTGAAATGCAACGATGCATCTGTAACGTTTTCTCTTATTGTAAATGAATGATTTTCTGTCTAAGCAAAATATTCATTGCGACTATATGACCTCCCGGAAACGCTACCTCAGAAATCTACAGTGGGTAATACATCACCGTAAAGAAAAAATCTTTTTAAAAAAAGACGTGCGAGAGATATCGACTGTGCTTTGTTGTTCACCAAACTCCTGGGCAGTTCAGGGCTTGTGTTTGGGGTTTTAAAACTTTCTTATGGAAGCGGTAGAGGCAGTGATGTTAGTGTTGTTGGGACCAAGCAGGGGGTTAAACATTGATCTTAACCAAAAATGGCTCAGATTGAGCTGACTGCAGAGACAAAGGATCTTGGCCTACATGTGAATCCCAAAGCCAGTTTCACCAAACTCCTACAGGCTGCCACTTTGGGAGTCCCCAAAATGGAGGTTCTACATTCAACACATGGAGGGCAAGGCAGACTGGTGGTGAGACAAAGAACTGCTTCACACCTGTGATAACGTTGCGCTTTTCCCATTGGCTGTCGGGTCTTTGAATGCACCACCCCGCCACTAGGAGGTGTAGGAAGGATAAAAGCTGTCGGCGCTTGTGTTTCTTTGCTTTTTCCACGGTGACCCAGGTTACTACAGGAAGCACACTAGTCCGGGCTAGCTAGCCAGCATCACCTCGCTGGTCGAGTTGGAGCTGGGACAATTTTATATCTGTCAGCAGAGAGCAGAAGCCAGCAGGCAAGTGTTATTTACATAAACTTCTGGTGTACCTACAAACTTTACAATCCATTGTTTTATGAGTAAATAACCTATTTGTACTACTGTAGACGTTTGGTATCATTTTGGGCATTATTAGTTGGGTAATGTTAAGAGACACTTTGGATCCATTAGCCCCTGCGCTAAGGTTTTCAGCTGATAACACTACTCTACGCTAACTCTCCCAATGTTAGACCCAGGTGAAAAAAGCTTCTGGGGGGGGGTGTTTGGCTCGAGGTCATGGTGCAAAGGACCCTAGGGTGAATTACTCCGAACCATCACTTTAAGTAGCTGATTAAAAACCGTAAGCGCTACCTGCTAAATCACTCCTTTCATGGAGTTTAGTTACTGTCCGCGAGATAATCGCGGTGAATCAGCTGTTGATGACCAAAGTTTCCCTCGGTAAATCAAAAGTCTCAGTCTGTCCTAACTACACGTGGGGTCCAGACCTGGGTGGCTGAGGGAGCTGGCTATTATCGATAATTAAGATCAGAATGTTTTGTTTTTCCTCCTTTTACTCTTCTCCTTTTACTAAAACACACACAAACATACACACGGACATAAGCTAGCCACGTAGCTCCCGAGCTAACGCTGCTAGCTTAACCACGTGAGGTCCAGGGGTCGGCTTACGTTTGTACAGAGCTAAAACCAAGGGGGTAATGCTGCGTTCCAGGCAACCCGTAACTCGTGTTTTCACAACCTTCTACTCGTGAAAGAACCCTGGAACGGCAGTCAAACCTGTAAAATACTACCCGTGAACTCGTACCAGATCGTTGTACTCCCAGTTACAGTTTTTGACGTCACACACACATAAACAACAATTTGATGCTGTACAGACGCCGTTTATTAACAGTGATAAGTAGAAATAAATAGACATAAATAGGCAACGTAAAGTAACCTAGATAGCTAATGTCAACGTTAGGTAGCCACTATCTAACACTAGCTAGAAGGGTTTGTGGTGACTTTGCCTGGAACGCTACCACGTCGTGAGTCGTGACTTGAAGTCGTAACTTACGGGCTAAAAACTATGTCGCAGCATAAGCTTCGCTTCAGAACCGTTCAGAACTCGAACCTCCGATGGCGCCATTTTGTTGCTACAAAGGTATCACCTCCTGTTAGCATTCCACTGACCACCATTTTTTTTTTACATCACTTGACTGCGAATAACTTTACATCTGAAGCGTTTAAAGACTATTTGTCCATTTTTTAGTTCTAAAGAAACACGACAATGTATAAAAGGCTCCATTACCTTGTACCTCACGTTATGGCTCCATAGCAGACGTTTTTGTAAAAATAGGCTAACGATTGTGTCATAACCAAGTGACTTACTGTCGCACAGTACAGGAATTACCGTATAGTACAGGAGAAGCTTGCAGGCAGTTTCGACTTACATTAGCCGTTTAGGTTTAATTGCTAATGTTAACTAGCATGTTAGTTAGCAATAATTAGCCTGTGCTTATGTTATCTCCTTACACCTACACTCTCCGTCTCTGTAAGATTGGGAATGATTGAGATTTCTCTTGGCACAGCTACCAGAAGACTTACAACTTTCAGACACGTTGCTCACGTCACATTTACGTTGTCTCCGTCAGTTGGAGGCTGCGCAGTAAAGCAAGGGATCACCGGAAAAGTGCTTCTAATAGCCTTCACTGGTCTCCGTCCAGAGCAACGGGATCTATTGGTCCATTTTATATATGTCAATGGCTAATAGGCTAGTGACAAATGGTCAAAAAGGGCTTTAGTTTTTGAGATACCCCTACCGGAGGTAGAACTAAACCCAACAATGTTTTTCCTCATCTCTAAGGTCTCCCATATATGAAATGGATTCTTGGCTAAAAATATTTTACTGCTAAGATTGTTAAATTAACATATATTGTAATACACCCCCAAACCAAAAAAGGACTAAAATATAGCCTGTCCGTATGGGAGTTAAGGCATATAAACTAATGCAGATCAATCACACAAGCTCTGAGAGCTTTGAAACTTGGCAGGTTTGTAGTCAGGAAGTTGCTTCACCTACTAGAAAAGACAGGATGTGAATATCTTGATGTATGGAATAAATAGAGACCTATAAACACATACCTAAAATAGGCGAACATGCAAAAAATGAATATCTATGCAGAATGGTTTCATTTACTTTGTGATTACTTTGCCAGGGATTATCATAGAAAGACATATGACAGCTTGTTGGAAAGGTGGGGTTGTGCTGAATCCAGCAATACCAAAGATGTAAATATAGCATGACAAATCAGGGTGTTCTTTCACTCAATGTAGGAGGTGTCCAAAATGAAAGAAAATGGAACACTGACATAATTTAGTCTCAAGTCCAAAGCTTATTATCAGTGGTGAGAAGAATGTTGAGAAATTCAAATATAAGATACATTTAATAATGAAACATTTCATATGGCACCTTATACTATACAGTCCATATGGAAACAAAGATTGAAATTAAAACACCTTACCACAGCACAAACAGGAGACCAGGAGTCAGGATTGCAGTTTGACCTAAATGAGCCTTTTAATAAAACTATAACTTAACACAATTACAAATGAAATGACTGTCTTAAATCAAACAAATGGCAATCTAACAAAACAAACACTGTGAGGGGGAATGAGCCCACTCCTCACCTCACTGAATCTCAAGCTGTTTTTTTCTAGCAGCAACCATTTGGAACATGAACTGCTTTTGGTAGCCATTCTGGGGGTTAGGGCATCTCCAGTGGCCACTTTGGGGAGGTCAGCCCCCCATGATGTTACAACTGCAACACACCACTGAAACATTTTCATTTGGGTTCCAGAGAGGGCTTTGACAGGTTACTGTGTCGTTTGGTACAAGGCTCTAACAAGGCTCTAAGCCCTTGTAAGTGCCTTGTACCAAACCGTAATGTGGCCACAGCCACCTGGTCAAACCTCTTCTCTGGAACCCAGATGGTAGAGGATGGAGGCTCAAAGAAGATGGGTGCATTGAACCTGTGATGTTCCAGAAGGCACCAGCACCTAAAGAAGCACAACAGATCTTGTGGAGCAAATCATCGGCCGTACAAGGAAAGATCACAATGAGACTGGGAGGTATGCATATCACGATGGCTTACCTAGCAAGGATCGGAAAGCTCAGTGGCGATGGTGGACTCTTTGACATACTAACTGAGTCAGATGTGTATGCAGAGGGAACATCTCGACAGTTGCTTCAAGGGAAACAGCTAGCAAGAGGAGTAAGAAGCATAAAGCTAGCCTCTGAGGCTCCTACATCGCCAGTACTGGGCCAACGAAAATTTCTTCAGGGAACACTGTCATCTTAGCTGGTGGTTTTGAATATGGTCAGGAGGTTAAGAGGTTTAGCAATTCAGGCATTGACTGCTTGACAGATCTTTACAGTGACCAGGAGGTGGCTGACATAAGGCTGGTGTTACATGCAATACATCTTGCACAGTCACATTCTCGTCTAATTGTCAAATGTGATGATACAGATGTACTAGTTTTGCTTCTGTACTATTCAAGCAAAGGGATGTTTGGATCCTCAGCAGTGTTTATGCACTCTGGACATGGCCTTAAGGAAAGATTCGTCCCTATCTGTTTGATCGCTCAGAAGCTTGGAGCAGTGCTTTGTGAGTGTTTACCTGCATGCCACGCCCTCACGGGTTGTAACACCACAAGCAGTTTGTACAGAATTGGGAAGGCCGCTGCCCTCACAAGACTGAAGACCCATCTTTGTAAGTTACAGGAAATTACTACATTTTGACTCTCTGGTAGCTTGGAAGAGGCTTTGCCTGTGGCAAGAAGGTATGCCCTCCCGTATGGCCAAAAGAAAAAGGTGGATGGGCAGCCTTGTACCAATCTGGATGAGCTGAGGTACAGATTAGCATCAGATGAGTGACAGTGGTGTGTTGCAGTCGTAACATCATGGGGGGCTGACCACTAGAGTCCGGATCGGGCCCAATTTTTCTGTCCGAGCCCAGCCTGCGTCCGACAGAGCGGTGACCGAGCCCGGCCCGAGCCTGACAGGCATTAAGAAATTTGTGTCCGAGCCCGACCCGAGCCCGACACAGTTAAAATCTCATTTTTTTCCTCATACTAATGACACATGTAGGCTACGTTTTTGTGTGGAAAGCCAGTTTTTATTAAGCAACTATAGGAAGGCATTCGGCAATTGTCAACAGATGAGCGCATCAGCGCACACGGGGCAACAAGCACGCATTAATAAGATGTTAAAATGTTCAATGTGTTAACCTCTCCTCATCGCTTCGTTTCCAACCGTGATCAGAAAACCAGGGGAGACTCGTTACCTCCAGGGCCCACGTTATAACTTGAATAACATCGGGGTTAAAATCCTGTTTCTGGTGAGCAAATGACTGAACTTGGCTTTCAGTCTGGGGTTTATTTCGGACACCGCACACACTGTGTACAACTCTGCTCTGGTTGCAGCTACACGTCTGCTTCTTCTTTCTTCTGCCCACTTACCACACACACACACACACACACACACACACACACAACCACACACGCACGTGACTGAGCCCGACCCGAACCCGACCATAATTTCTAAATATCTGTCCGAACCCGGCCCGGCCCGTCGGGTCCCGTCGGACTCAGGTCGGGTATCCATGACTTACTGACCTCCCCAAAGTAGCCACTGGAGATGCCCTAACCCCCAGAATGGCTACCAAAAGCAGTTCATGTTCCAAATGGTTGCTGCTAGAAAAAAACAGCTTGAGAAGAGCTTGAGATTCAGTGAGGTGAGGAGTGGGCTCATTCCCCCTCACAGTGTTTGTTTTGTTAGATTGCCATTTTTTGCATGTTCGCCTATTTTAGGTATGTGTTTATAGGTCTCTATTTATTCCATACATCAAGATATTCACATCCTGTCTTTTCTAGTAGGTGAAGCAACTTCCTGACTACAAACCTGCCAAGTGTCAAAGCTCTCAGAGCTTGTGTGATTGATCTGCATTAGTTTATATGCCTTAACTCCCATACGGACAGGCTATATTTTAGTCCTTTTTTGGTTTGGGGGTGTATTACAATATATGTTAATTTAACAATCTTAGCAGTAAAATATTTTTAGCCAAGAATCCATATCATATATGGGAGACCTTAGAGATGAGGAAAAACATTGTTGGGTTTAGTTCTACCTCCGGTAGGGGTATCTCAAAAATTTTGGGGCATTGTCACTAGCCTATAAAACACATGAACAGGGCAGGGTTAAGCGTGCGCGTTGCCTAGAAACCCCCTCGACCTTTTCAACCCCTCCTCGTGCACCCAGCACCACTACTCTTGAGGCTAAATAGTTTTGTGCAGCTCACAGGAGTAGCCATTTTGGGAGTCGTTTTTGTGTTAGAACTACATTTCGATACCGCCCCTCCACTTTCACTCACACTCACTAACCATATTCATGACTTTATTAATATTGATAAAACATATTTGATAATTTGCCAATGATCAAATCTGTACCCTACGTGTATCCTACAGTGTTTACTGTACGGGATTCTCAGACCTCCACAAAACTCACCGCGATATGGGGTTGTGTTTCTCCAAACGTTTTTTTCTGCTATTTACTCGCAAGACTGGCGATAGCAAACCTAGACTCTTCTAACCTAGACTCTTCTAAGCATCAAAAAAGGGCTCTCACTAACTTTCAAAGGTTGTAAACTTATTTCAATTCGGCAGTAGGTGTCGTTCTTCAAGTCGTTTGTCATCACCAAAATACGTGTGTGTGTGTGTGTGTGTGTAATCCTTCTGCTTTTACCTCTTGATAAGTGCCATCTTGTTTTCCGTTGGAACAATTCATATTATAACGTATATGCGGCAATAAAGATTTAAGATTTAGCGGATCTGTAGTTCGAATGAGACATTACGACAATAACAATATTGTCGTAATGAACTACAGATTCGCTACCCGATCTGGCAAACTTGCACATTGTAATGTAATGGACAATTCTGCTTCCAACAGTAGGGGGACCGAAGCGGGAAAAGTGCTTTAGTGTTTCTTTAATATCCTTTGGTGAATTTAGCAAATGTTTTCTGCTTTCTGCTTCTTTTTTGCCGGTTCAGCCATGACGAAATTGTGAAAAACTCCATCGCTACCTTGTTAGCCGGTTCCTGAATGGCCGTATGTGTGCAGTGCTGTGAAGCAATTCGTTACATCGCGAGACCTGATATCACGTGATATTTCCTGACACTGAGTCCGGAAAGTTGCAAGGGTGGTTTTTCTGCTCACAGGCGCTAGGAGGGGGTGAGACGACCACCATTCAACTTGAAAAAAGTCATATAACCATTCCAATGACTCCAAAGCTGTTCAGTTAAGGTCAATTAAGTTAAACTGCATAGTTCCCCTTTAAGTCGCACAAACAGCTGACTTCAGACTTGACTTGCGACTTGACCCCAAAGACTTCAGACTTGACTCAGACTTGAGCTTTGAGACTCGTCAACAACCTATTTTCATGCAATAATTGCTTATTAAATCTAAATTCATTCATGTATTTCTAGTTTTTTTTATTGCCGCTTATACGTTGGGGAAACATATGACGAGCTGCATGTCCCCTGCCCTTTGCCATAATGTGCAATGTAACGCACGCACTGTGCATATGTGCGTGCACTCCCATAAATGCATTGACGATGGCGACACCAAGTCCTCCCGGAGTTGTGCCTTTTGTCATTAGTTTTGCTTTCAATAACTTCGTTATGACAGTGGCAGTAAGTGAACAGCTACATGCAAGGTGTGTGACACCAAGATAAATGATGCCGGATCAACAACGTCGAACTTCATCAGGCATCTCAAAACGCACCTAGATAGGTCAGTCACTTGCTAATGTGAAAGAGACGTTAAATTTAGCATATATCGTAACATCGCAAAGTGTTGTGCTAATGCTGGGAACAGGCACATTGTATCTTTATAGTTGTATCCATATGATGTGACAGACTTAGGTTAATATTTCACCAGGTTGTTGTTAAATAGCAATACGGAAAGTATCAGTTCTCACATGTTGGCACCGTGGTTGGTGTATTAACTTTCAATACAGATGTTTCCCTCACACTTTGAACACTGACAAATGTAATACATGATGAGGTTGGGCTTTACAGCCAGTTAGTAATACATGTATTCTTTGGTGCAGAACAGGGGAGACACTTTGTTTCTCTCACTATGACTCTAGAGTCGGTACTCGCTCCAAAGCTAATCACAGTCACTCTCTCACTTCTCCCTCATGCCGCCTCGACGCACACACCAGCGCACAAGTAAGTATAAACATCAGGCCACTTACATAGACTACGGCGAAAGCTCTGCATGGAGCCTCCGCAGAACTGTAAAACAGGCTTTAGTTAGAGTTGAAATGTAGAAAAACTCCTTACTTCACTACATTTGGTAAATCACTTCTAAGAGTTTTTAATTAACTTGTCTTAAACTTGTGAATAGAAAATGTTATGTAGAGATTAGCATTTAAACTTGATTAATATCTCCAGACATCTTGTGTATTTCACTACTAAATGAAGGAGAAATTACTGCCATGCTCAAATTACAACGAGATGTTGTTTCAATGATTAACATGCCAATTTATACCAATAGGCACTTAGTCAACATGAAGGGCGCAGGGTTGTTTACTGATTCTTATAGTTTTTTTATTTTAGATTCAGGAGGCCAGGTGTAGTTTCCTTTTAGTTTTTGGAGAGCATATGTTTTTAAAGGTGCCCTGCCATACAAAACCGTTTTTAGTTGCATTTTTTAAAATATGTTAGGTCCATATGTGTTTGTTATGTTGTGAATGTGAAAATGAACTGCTACCTCCTTTGTCAGCTCTAGCCACTGAAAAGAAATAAGCAGAGAAATCAGGCTAATTACAAAAGCTGGTCAGTCTGACATCATATTGCCTGAGCTCATTACTATTCATGAGCTTGCCCAGTTGGGCTGGGTAAAGGATTCTGACAGCCAGGCTCTCATTGGCTAGCTGTTAGACAATCAGATTAACAGCTTAGCTTGTTGAATATTAATGAGAACTGGCAGAAATCGAGCTGCGTCTTCCTGTAGGCTTTCATACCACGCTAGAATGGCTTGAAACAAGGTAACCAAGGCATTTTTTCCACAAAAAATGTTAGAGTCCATGGTTAGAACTTCAGACATTACCACAAAGAAATTAAATATGTGTGGCAGGGCACCTTTAAGCATTTCTATACAAAGATAAGAATGGAAAAGCTGTATGAAATGAAATGCCATGACCTGGATTCAAACACATCATCATTGATGTCTAACATATGATTCAGAATTCTAAATCTCCAGAACGTCTAACATCTTCTTCAATGAAAATCTCCTGTATACATTTAAAAAATGATAATTGCTAGAAAACTAGTAGTGCTCTCAGAAGCGAGTAGTACTTCCCCTGCTCATTATTCCGGTTTATTTGCGTGGACACTCCAAAAGCCTGAGGTTCCACATGAATCATATGATAATGCTAAATTAAAAAACACATCCTAACACAGTAGGAGACCCTAAACTGGGGGAAGGAAAAATAGTTTATTTAGAAAAATCCTGACTCAAAGCCACTTTCATTATACATCTAATGTTAGTGAGGAGTGAACAAAAAAGGAACAAGCATAAAACAGCATAGTGAAGATAGAAGGAGAAGAGGATGTTTTTTTCTCACTGATAATATTTCAAATCCTAATCAAATAACAATGCCTGGTAAGCCCATTTCTCATACAGTAGATGGGGCAAACAGAGACTCAAGTCTTTAGGTTGGGTTTGCTTCAAACGCTCAGGGTCACAACAAGCTACTGAGCAGTCAAAACACAAACTAGGCCATGCCAACAAGGGTTAGACTCATACGTATGTATGAAAGTAACCTCCTTTTCTATTGCTTGAAATTGTATCCCCGGCTTGCACGTGAGCTCCAACAAGCACAATTGACTGTGTTTGCGAGCGGGAAGTCAGAGAGGATTCATCTTAATAATATTAATTCATTTTATTTATATAGCACTTAAAAACAGATAAGCGCTTCACAAGACAATTAACAACTAAATGAGGCAGAGGTTTCCGGTTCCGCGGAGAGGATGGCAGCTTAATTTGTTAGCTCCCGACGGTGTCTTAAAAATATACCCCTAAATTACTCTTTTTGCTAATACCTGTGAATTTTTGTCAAGATGGAAAAGGGGGTTTCTACCAGAAGTAGGAAAACCGCAAATTTGGGACGAGACCACTTCGAGCCATAGTGACCGAGGCAACTCCCCGGAGATAAGCCCTCAGGGCGGCGACACACCTGAGCCCAGTCTGCAACGGATCCTGGATGAACTACATGAATTTAGAAAAGATAATAACGTGCAACTGGCGGACATTAAACAAGAAATACAAGGCGTGAATGACAGACTGGACGAAGCGGAGGGTAGAATAGAGGAAACAGAGACGGTGCTACAAGCGGCATCGATGCTAATTAAGAGGCTAACCCAACGCCAAGCTCAGTTGGAAGATAGGCTGATAAACCAGGAGGGTCGTGCACGTAGGGAGAATCTGCGGATTTACGGTATACCCGAAAATAAGGAAGGGGCCGACATGGTTCATTTTCTGGATAATTTGTTTAAAAAAGCGCTAGGCCTTTCGGAAGACCAAGATTTGGGAATTGAACGAGCACATCGAGCAATGACTCAAAAGCCAGACAGTGCGCAGGGTAAGCCCCGCTCCATCGTGGTAAAGTTTGGGAGCTACCGCACAAAAGAGGAGATTCTCCGGAAAGCATGGATGAAAAAAGAAGTATTCTGTGACGAGACGCGTTTCTTTGTTGACCATGACTTTCCAGTTGAAGTGCTTAAAAAATGCAACGAGTACGCGGGTGCCAAAAAAATACTGAAAAATGTACGTATCAGGTTTCAGACCCCATATCCTGCGAAGATGCGGGTGTTTTTATGAGGATGGCACCTGTCTCTACCAGGACGCAGCAGAAGCAACAAGAGATATGGCAGCTCGCGGATTCCCTGTCGCCGTCGTACCGTCCGCAGCGGTCCCGGATCATGAGGAGATTCAACTCTTGTCTTCGTGGCAGACGGCGAGTAAACGACGACATGTGCGGAGCGGTGTCCAAAAGCTCGGTGCAACAGGGGACAATACACAAAAAAGCCATCACGCACGATTCAAGGAAAAGCTCCAGGGATTCAGAAGACCTACTACTGAGGACTGATGCCTCAAGGTCACTTCATAAAGTCGAATAACTTTAACTAGAGGTAATTAATTTAAAGGGCTCCTACTTTCATTTTAAGTTAATGAAGGGTCGGGATAACCAAATTTTGAGTATGCTTATGTTTTGTTCAGCACAAAATCTTGCTAGTGTGTGGACAATATATAGGGCCCTATCTCCGCGAAGAGGTGGGAAATCTCCCTGTTGGGACCTAGACTATTCAGGGCCTTGCAGGGCTGTCTTGATACGAGCCTCAACCTTGGAAACACGTGTTTTATTTTGGTTTCATCATGGTAATGTTGTCATTGTTTACTTTGTTCGTTATTGTTTACTACATGTTCTATGGGAGAGATTTTGTTGGTGCATAAACTTTATAAAACTGGATAAGAAAAGTATGAATATACAGGACGTTAAGATAGTATCACTTAATGTGAAGGGCATTTCAAACCCAGTAAAGAGAAGTAAAATTTTATCAAAAATGAAACGGGAAAATGCTCAGATTGTCCTCTTACAGGAGACGCATCTCTCTGTAACAGAACATGAAAAAATTAGAAGATTGGGATACACAAGGGCTTATTATTCTTCCTATAAATCTGGTCGAAGAAGAGGGGTAATAATATTAATCTCACAAAAAATACCTTTTGAGTACATATCAGAGATATCCGATAAGGAAGGGAGATATATAATGGTTACTGGAAAGATAAATAATGCAATAATCACAATATGTAATGTTTATGTTCCTCCTGGAAGCAGTTTTGGTCTGTATAGGAACATGTTTGATTTAATGGTGAAAGCAACAGGACTCGTAATCTGCGGGGGTGACTGGAACCTTCGCCTTAACCCTGAATTAGATGCATCCAAAAAGGTACCTACTACATCGCTACATAAGAAAGTTAATCTCATGGTGGAATTGGGCATACTAGACATCTGGCGAGACTTCTATCCACTAAGACGTGACTACACTTTTTATTCATTCCCTCATAACACATATTCTAGAATAGATTATTTTTTTGTGTTTAAGAGAGATCGCTCCAAAATAAGTTTTTGTGATATTGGCTCTACGGACCTGTCAGATCATGCTTCTGTTTCTTGTGGGGTCCATATCAGTGATAATCCACGTAAAACATTGTGGAGATTGAACACAAGTGCTTTAAACAATCCATCATTTGTGGCTCAGATCAGAAAGGAAATAAAACAGTTTCTGGAGGAAAACGATAAGGGAGAGGTTGATGCGGTAATAGTGTGGGATAGTGTTATTCGCGGGAAAATTATATCTTGGTGTGCTTACAATAGGAAAAATAAACAATTAAGACTTACTGATCTTAACAAAGAATTAAAAAACCTTGAAGTGCAACACAAAAGGGCACCAGCCTCTAATTTGCTGACCAAAATTAAGAAAATCAGAAATGAAATTGACTTAAAATTTGGTAGTTACTCTGGCTATAAATTGAATGTACATAAGACTCAATTGTTGGCTTTTAATTACTCCCCGTTTTTTTATAACACCGAAGCAAAAAGCACACTTTGACCCAGGTGGTGCTAAATGCTGGACGCGGTGTGGCGCTCGGGAGGCTGATCATTGGCATGTGTTTTGGGAATGCCCAAAGATCAAACCATTTTGGGCAGAATTTCACAAGATCTTGAATACTATACTCAACAATAAAGTACCTTTACAGTTTTCCTCTCTTTTTTTGGGGAATTGTGAGTTCCTGGCCAGAACTGCTGATAAGTATTTATATGCCATTCTTACATCTGCCTGCAAAAAAGCATTTACAAGACGTTGGCTGCTTCCCGACCCTCCCACAGTTTCAGAATGGACAGATATCGTTAATGGGATATATGTAATGGAAGCAATTACCTTTTCCATTCGTCTAAAGAAAAGTAAATTTGTTAGTCTGTGGTCCAAATGGGTCAAATATGTAAAGCCCTTAAGATCGGACTTTGTAGAGGTGCTGAATTAATGATCGTGTGCTTTTCATTTTTTATTTCTTTTCTTGTCTATTTTATGTCCCAAACAATGTAGTTATTTGTACATTTTGTAATGCACAAGTTTTTTCTCTCCCTACTTGTTCAAAATATGTATATGTTCTGTTAAAAAAACAAACAGCAAATGGACAGATACTATTACTACTTGTATACTGTAACTCTATTTTGCTGATTGAAAATAAAGAATATATAAAAACTAAATGAGGCAAAAGTAAAAATAATTATTAAAACAGAGCAACATATATCAATAATAGTATAATAATATTAAAACAAGGCGATAGAAACAAATGCATATACATTTCATGAGTTTGGGAGCTCTGACAGCATAAGCCTGATCATAAAACATGCAAAAAGTGGCTGACTAGATGATCTCAGTGTTCAGGCCCCTAGGGTGTAGGAGATCAATTATATCATGTTTTAGTTACTGCAGTAGCAACTGCTAATGGATGGTAGCAGCCAAAAAATACAACAAACTTATTAGCTTATTAAATAAAAAAAACTGAAGGGAAATTATTACCAACATTACTTTGCTGTCCCTCCCAGTTCCATGTCCAAAGCGCAGTTGGACATGGAACTGGGCGGGACAGCAAATCTCCCACACATAACATCTTCCTGTTGATATCTACACCTGCCCCAGGACAACAGTATATTTAGCAGGGACAAGGACTGCAATGCAGATTGAAATGGGTCTTCCAAATTGGCACAAATTAGGGTAAAATATACAAAATAAATACATTTTCTAAAAAAACACCTAAAATCCTTAAAGATGCAATATGTAATACTGACAGCTAGTGTTTAAAATAGTTACTGCAGTACAAATTCAAAATACTGGAGAGAGTCGTCTCCCCCGCCCCCTCCTCCCCAGACTCGAGTTTCACAGAGGTTGCCAGGCTGAGACCACAGCATTCACAACAATGTTGCTAGACGCTTGTCTATTGACAGTCATAAAAGCTCGTGCTCACAAGGAGCTCTATACCCACCTGACAGACACATTTCCTATGTTTAGAATTACAGTAGGAACCGCTAAAAACAACAACCTCGCCGTCCTCTCCACCCGACGGACAGACACACTTCTTAATTAAATTAGCGGTTACACTTTACTTGAAGTCAGGGTCATTCTCTCCTGAGGAAGCCATTGTATATGGTGAAACATAGAGAGGTCAACTTTTAAACTTCTTTCAAAACCCTTGATGGCAACCTTTTTACTTGGATTTTAAACCTTTTTTTTAAAGCAGTGATTGCTTTTAAAACAAGGATTTTAACCTGCAACAGCCTATTTTAAACAAGGATTTTAACAACAAGCCAGCCAGCCAGGACACCTAAGGGGTGAGTTACATTTTAACAACACTGTGTGTGCAAACCAAAGACCTATAACTCACCACCTATACAGGATGGCTTTTTATCAACCTTTAGTGCGGCTTTTTATCCTGTTTTGAATATGTTGAAAACTGTCTGGACACCAAAGGAGAGTCCCGTGCTCTCGGGCAAAGGCCTAAGCAACAAACAAGGCCTCCTAACCTGTGAGTTTTAAGACTTAGGGTTAGGTTTGGGTTAAAACGCCCTTAGGGTTAGGGTTAAAGTTAGCGTTAGGGTTCATGTGTCATGACTGTGTCCTCTCCACCCGACTGAACACACTTTATTTGCTTAAAATTACAGCACCTGGGACTTTCGGTTTGCAACCAGCGAGGGAGGACATGCAAGCGTGAGGCCCACAGGCGTACCTCGACAGTTACTTTATTTTCCGTGATAACCATGGTACTATAACACTAGAAAAGAATTTACTATTTGTAGTGGCGCATGGCACAATATAACCTAAGGGGTCTTAAGGATATTATACCGCTGTCTAAACGAGCAGCCAGGCCCGTACATACATCCAAAATGGCGACCGGCTCCTCTAAAGGTGGAAGCCCCACTCTTGATGCAGTTATGGCGGCTATTCAGGAAAGCAAGGAAGATATATCAAGACAGATGCTAAAACAACTTCCATTCAGTCCTCACTCTCTAAAATTGAAATGGCGATATTGACTCTAGCTGACCAAATTGAAGAAATGGAGGGACGCATATCAGCAAATGAGGACAACATTAAAGACGCCACCACGCACATTGGGTCACAGGAGAAGGAGGTACAGTCCCTAAAAGACAAAGTGGACGATTTAGAGAACAGGAGCCGGCGTAACAACATCCGCGTAATCGGCATCCCCGAGGAGGCTGAAGGCCGTGATGCTGCAGGATTTTTGGAGCGAGTCATACTGGAAATCCTCGGTATCGCAAACTTTCCTACCCCCATTACCTGCGAGAGGGCTCACCGCTTGGGAAAGCCTCCCGCCGGCAAAGGTGACGCGCCAAGGCCGAGACCCCATGCCCCATGCCCCACTAACACAGAACGTTTAGGGAACGTTGGAGAACGTTAGTTTTTGGTTCTCTAAAGGTTAGTTTGAACCAAACCAAAAACTAACGTTTAGGGAACGTTCCCTCATGGTTATAACGTTCCCTAAACGTTAGGGGAACCAACCAACTGAAACGTTCTCCTGTGGTTGCACTGTTACCTCCACACAACGTTCCCGTTTGTTTTTTTTGGGTTGTTTTTGGTTGTTCTGAGTGCGGTTTTGAAATGTTTATTTAAACCAGCTCCATTTACGTTTTTGAAGTAGCATATAAAAGGTTTGCAGTCACTTGATTTAGATTCACTCAAAAATGATTGGTCTTATAAAACCTAAGTAAGATAAACAACATAGCAAGATAATATATTTACTTTTAGGCTGAAATAAATTTAGCTAAAAACTGTACTTTTGTGCTTGATTTCGTTTTTTTAACCCTCATGCCCTCCTTAAAAAAACTTACTCTCGACACCTTCGAGGCAAAAATGTCCACGCACACAAAAACTGTTATTAAATCATCATATATCAATATTTTTTTCTGCTTTTTTTTCATAAATCACTTACACAACTTCTAACCTAATCAAAACTACCAAACATTCAATCATTTTCAGGATTTTAACCCTTTAAATGCCAGTTTATGTATTTGAAGTATTTCATTTTTTATTACAAAAAACACAAAAAATTATTTTTTTTCCATATAATGAATAATATCTAGATGGGGCTTTGGTGGTGATTAGAGGCTTGGATATGTCAAAGATAAGCAACTAAATTAATTTGATTGCATTAGTATTTTTTACATAGTTCCAGATACTCCCTTTGGACACCTTCGAGGCAAAAATGTACATGTCCAAAAAACTGATATTAAATCATCATATATCAATATTTTTTTCTGCATTTTTTTCATAAATCACTTAAACAACTTGTAAATTGCTCAAAACTACCAAAAATGTAATAATTTTCTGGATTTTAACCCTTTAAATGCCAGTTTTAAATCTTTGAAGTAACAATTATTTATGAAAAACCCAACAAAACATTAATTATTTTCCATAAAATAAATCATAGGGGAATGGGGCTTTGGTGGGGATTAGAGGCTTGGATATGTCAAAGATAAGCAACAAAACTTATTTGATTGCATTAGTATTTTTTATGTAATTCCAGATACTCCCTTTGGACACCTTCGAGGCAAAAATGGCCCCATTGACTTCCATTATAACCACATGTTTTGATCTCACTGCCTTTACAGTATAAAACTATGCATTCTGTAATGTCAGCATTTCATTTGGAAGAAAACTAGTCATATTTAACATTTTTACAGTATTTCACCAGATTCAACCATTTTGCCCTTGTAGGCCGATGCATGAAATTATAGTTATATTATGGAGCTGTGTGTGTGTGTGTGTGTGTGTGTGTGTGTGTGTGTGTGTGTGTGAGTTTGCGTAAACCTGTAAGCAAGCAATGATCACTTTAGGGCTGAAAAAAGGCATCTTTTGAAGGATGCATTTCATGTGTCTTTGAAGACGTGCTTGAATAAAAACATTGTCTCCTGCATGTGCTGTAAACTGGCGCTTATCATTTCAAATGGTTTGTGGGACATGGTGGCCCTGAAGACTGGTCTCCCACTATGGACATCCCACAGGCTCCGGGTGGATTCCCCTTTGGACCGGTACACACCAGCCAAGTGTGAAGTCCCATGTATGTTTGACTCTCTTGAGCATCCACATCACTCCATCCTGAGATTGAACACCTCCCGCGTAGGTTTGTCATTTCCTGAATCAGCTGGATCAAGTCAAGAGTGAAGAAAAGGTCGAAAGAGGATGCCACATCATGGATTCTTGATATGGCATATCTCGTGGGCTCTGACATCATGCCGGTCGGTGCTTGAATGTTGCGCAGCGTCTCAGTATTAGATGGAGACCAGACTTGCCAATTCTTCACTGTCCATTCAATGTTAGGATGGACAGGATCTTCAGTGTCCTCTCCACTTTCAGAGGAAGGGTTAGAGGCACTCACAGAGTTGGAGGACACCAGTGACCATTTTGTCAGACTCCAGAAACTTGTGTCATCTTCAGATGAGTCCTGCAGTTGGCTGGAAGATAAAGGCTCCTTCCCTTTGCTCCAGGTCTTTCTCCTTCTCTAGAGCCAGGTGCATAAACACACTAATTGTTGTTTTTGTTTACAACAAATGCAGGAAACAATGTTTTTAGTCAAGCACGTCTTCAAAGACACATGAAATGCATCCTTCAAAAGAAGCCCTTTTTTCACCCAGATTTACACAAACTCTCTCTCACACACAGACACGCATGCACGTCACGCACACACACACACACACACACACACACACACACACACACACACACACACACACACACACACACACACACACACACACACACACACACACACACACACACACACACACACACACACACACGGCTCCATAATATAACTGGCTAAAGTAGGTGTGCTTTTTTCACCACTAAAATTATCATTGTTTGTTTACAGATTTACACAAACTCTCTCTCACACACAGACATGCATGCACACACACACACACACACACACACACGATACATACACACACACACACACACACACACACACGCATACATACACGCACACACACGCACACACACCCAACCCACACACACCCACCCACCCACCCACACACCCACAGACACACAAATATACATATATACACACACACACACATACACACACACACACACACACACACACACGACGGCCGCCGCACACACACACACACACAACACACACACACACACACACACACACACACACACACACACACAGCTCCATAATATAACTATAATTTCATGCATCGGCCTACAAGGGCAAAATGGTTGAATCTGGTGAAATACTGTAAAATGTCAAATATGACTAGTTTTCTTCCAAATGAAATGCTGACATTACAGAATGCATGGTTTTATACTGTAAAGGCAGTGAGATCAAAACATGTGGTTATAATGGAAGTCAATGGGGCCATTTTTGCCTCGAAGGTGTCCAGAGGGAGTATCTGGAATTACATAAAAAATACTAATGCAATCAAATCAGTTTTGTTGCTTATCTTTGACATATCCAAGCCTCTAAACACCACCAAAGCCCCATCTACATATTATTCATTATATGGGAAAAAATCATTTTTGTGTTTTTTTTATAAAAAATGACATACTTCAAATACATAAACTGGCATTTAAAGGGTTAAAATCCTGAAAATGATTGAATGTTTGGTGGTTTTGATTAGGTAAGAAGTTGTTTAAGTGATTCATGAAAAAAAAGCAGAAAAAAATATTGATATATGATGATTTAATAACAGTTTTTGTGTGCGTGGACATTTTTGCCTCGAAGGTGTCCAGAGGGTACAAAATGAATCATTTAAGTATAAAAGACATGTAAGAGTAAAAAACACTGGATTTAAAAAATTTGACTGAAAAGAAGGATTCCTACAAAATTTCATGCCATAAGAAGTAACACAGCAAAAATTATCACGAAATGAAAAAAAAACTTGAGAAAAATTTACAAAAATGACCGAAGAGGGCATGAGGGTTAACTGTATTAGGTGAAAATACTTAAAACAAGAATCTATCGATTTTCACACCTAAGACAATTCACTTCTTCCATTTCACTTCTAACAAGTGTTCAGTATTTAAATCCAACCGTTACACCCCCCCGCCAGTGGGGGAAGACCGTGCTTCTGCTCTCAGGTGATTCTCACCGATTCAAGTTCTGTCCTCCTGACTTCCGCAAAAAGATCCTAGGTTGCATTGTGGCGAGAGTTACGCTTTAAATGGACTGCATATATATTGCGCTTTGTTTGCTGCTGTGCACGACATGTATGCTTTGCCGCAGGTACAGTGGCTTTTGCATAACTTAAATTATAACAGAACTGACTTCTCTTACAAAATGAGATTGTACAAGCTCTCCACTTTGTTCCATGTGTATAATTTGTGTTTCTATATGTTTTACAGCAACTTTTCCTGACAAGCCCGGAGGTTCGACCGGAGGTACTGCCATCCGTTGCATGCTACGGCGAGTGGCAACTAATGATGTTCTAAAACAGTATATCCTGAGGGGCAGAAAAGGAAAGAAGGCCTTCCAGGACTTGACTATCTGCAGGGTTATATATGCAGGTGTTATTTTATTGTTCACATCAGTATTATGCTTAGCTTGGCTAATAAGAGGTTTTAATTTGACTTGTAACGTTGCTTCATTTTGACTTCTACTCTAGCGGCCTCTCAGAAACACTTCCCCGCGCTGACTGCAGCAGACACGGAGGACTTGATTGGTGCTGAAGTTTGCCCCACACAGACGGTAAATTGAAATTCTTCTGTGATGTTAATAATAATCATAATAATCAAAAACTATCAATATTTGTGATCAGTTTATTCTTAGTATGACATATCAAACTTTTGTTTCTTTCTTTTTAGGTCAGCTGAGAAGGACTGAGCCTTCAAAACCATGGAGCTCTATTTTTTTTTTTTTTTTTTTTTGCGGAAGCAAGAGCTGTTGGCTATCTTCTACACTGCTGCCATCCTCCTGCCTCTTCCCCTCTGGTTGGCGCTACAGATCCCTGCATACAAAAACAACCAGACACAAGAACAGCTTCTTTCCCACTGCCATCACTCTCCTGAACTGCTGATAAGTGGGCTCATCCCCACTTTGGCCATTCACCTACACATTACATACTTTATCATTCCAATATGCATTGTGCACAATACATTTGCACTATTACTTTGCACTCTACATCCTTATCTATTTTGTATTTTGTTTATTATTCTTTGTATATTGTTAATTAAAGTTTTAAATCCAATCAAGTTTGCCTGTTCATTCATTCCTGCTAATATATAATAATTCATTCCTGCTCATGCAGACGGTTTAAAGTAATAATAAAATTAGTATCATTGTTGTTAAAGTTTGTTAAAGGTTAGGGGAATGTAAAAAAGAACTTTAGGGGAACGTTCCATAAAGGTTACAACGTTAGGGGAAGATTCTCTAAAGGTTGCAACTTTTTGGGGAACGTTAGGGGAACGTTCGATGTAACCAAAAACGAACGTTCCCAGAACGTTCAACCAACTTTCCATAATAACAAAAACACAACCAAAACACAACCAAACTTAACCTTCAGGGAACGTTCGCGCAACCAAAAACGAACGTTCCCAGAACGTTCTGGGAACCAAAAATTGTTAGCTGGGTGATCGCAAAGCTCCTCAACTTTAAGAATAAGGAGAAAATAATGCGCCTTGCCTGACAAAAGGGAGAGATCCACTACAAAAACAGCAGGGTTTACATCTTCCCAGACTGCAGCCCCAGTCTACAACGCCTTAAAGACTCCTTTAAGGATGTTAAAAAGAACCTCCGTTAAAGGGGAATCCCCTATTCCCTACACCATCCAGCTAAACTTTGGATTATGCACGAGGACAACATCAGATGGTTTACATCACCTTCCGCAGTTGCGGACTTTTTGAAAACTATTTGATTGACTGACTGGTAATAGCAACAATCGACTGAGCAGCTGAGGTGTCACAATAGTATATGCACCAGAGGACTCTAACCTAGCCGCTCCACCTGTACTGCAGTGACGCAGGAGAAGATGCGCGTAAGTTAACTTGCGGACTACAAAGAGTAGGCCTATTTCCTTCATCCATGAAAAATATATTAGGGGAACAAGGGAGCACAGATCACCAACATGGGTTTGACAATTGATTGACTCTGTTCCCCTTTTACATGGCATTCGCCATTTTTTATTTTATTATTATTATTATACATTTTCTTTTCTTTTCCGATAAGTAACTGGTTCTTGGAATTTACTCCATGGTTTGATGCTTAATATATCTTTTTCCTAACTGTTAAGAGGTCGTGTTGAGAGAGTAGAGAGTTAACTACCCAATGGGGTTGTCTAGTGTTAAAGGTTTCAGTGGGGGGGGTTTACACGGGAGTTTGGTACGGTTGTTATCTGTAAGCATTGCTATTCACCTAACTTTCATTTTATATGTAAACGCTGAGGTTCCCAACAAACTTAAGTTACATCTGTTATTAAGGTATGACTAGCCAACTAAACTTAATTTCTTGGAATGTCAGGGGAATAAACTCTCCAATTAAGAGGAGAAAAATTTTGACGTACTTAAAGAGACAGTCCACCGATGTTATATTTATCCAAGAAACTCACCTTTCCGATGCAGAACATGTCAAATTAAGGAGAGACTGGGTGGGACATGTCTACCACTCATCATTTAACTCAAAAGCTAGGGGGGTTGCTATCCTTATCAATAAAAAACTGAACTTCAAATTAATATCAATAGAAAAAGATGGTAATGGAAGATTTATCTTAGTTAAGGGTGAATTGAATTCCAATAGGGTTACACTTGTTAGCATATACGGCCCCAACCACGACGACGCTACCTTTTTTAATGATCTTGTATTAAAATTTGCAATTGCAGAGGGGCCCGGTTTGGTTGGTGGTGACTTCAATTTGGTATTGGACCCTAATTTAGACCGATCCACGCCAAGATCTCTTAATCGCTCTAAGGCTGCCTCATTTCTGCTCAGGGGGATGAAGGATTTGGGACTGTGCGATATTTGGCGGCAGCTTAATCCAAAAGCTAAAGACTTTTCATTCTTTTCAAATGTTCACAAGTCATATTCCAGAATTGACATGTTTTTAATACCCCACAATATGACTGCCAGGATCACTGATTGCGCTTATCTACCAGCTACATTGTCCGATCACAATCCTATGAAAATGACCTGGGAGATTGACGCAGCACAATCGAAACCCCTTACTTGGAGGTTTAAATCCTACATGCTGAAAGACCCTGAATTTATCAGATTTATGAGAGGTCATATTGATGTATTTATGGCAACGAATACTAATTCCTCATCTCATGCTTTTATATGGGAGGCTTTAAAAGCATATATGAGAGGCCAGATCCTATCATATAGCTCTTACAAGATCAGAGAAAAAAGGAAAACTCTTGCAAATTTAGAAAACGAAATTAGAGACCTGGAACATGAACACACCCAAACTAAAAGCGAAATGGTGCTTAATACCTTATCTCTCAAACGAATACAATATGATAACTTATGTACTAATAAAGCTGAGGCTGATCTAGCTAGGACCAACTATCATTACTACGAATTCGGCGATAAAACCAGCAAGCTACTAGCTTGGCAAATTAAAAGGGAAGAAACTGAAAAAACTATACATTCTATTATCACAGACGATAGAAGATCCCTTTTTACCCCACAATCGCGAATTTAAATTTTTTCTACGAGACACTATATAAAACAGAACATGGAATTGAGAACACTAAAGCGAAAACATTCTTAAGCTCATTAACCTTGCCTAAATTAGACCCTGGTGATAAAAACTACCTGGATGCTAATATATCCGAAAAAGAGGTTCTGGATGCTATGAAATCCCTACAGAATAATAAAGCCCCTGGGCCAGATGGCTTTCCAATTGAATTTTTTAAAACCTTTTCTGATAAGCTTATAACCCCTTTAACAAACATGCTCAACAATGCACTGACTAATAAGACTTATATATATATAATAAGACCCTAGCTCTTTGGAATTGGCTACGATAATACTGCTACCAAAATCGGGAAAGGATCGTCAAAAATGTTCTTCTTATCGCCCTCTCAGTCTTCTGAACTCGGACTACAAAATTATATCAAAGTTAATTGCTTCAAGAATGGAATGTGTAATCCCAAAAATTGTTAATGCTGATCAGACAGGCTTTGTTAAAAATCGATACAGATTGGACAATGTGCGTAGACTTTTTCATATAATTGAAACAGCCCGCTCACAAAAGGATCCCATGCTAAAACTGTCAATGGACGCGGAAAAGGCGTTCGACAGGATCGAACCCAGCTTCCTCTTTCAAACTCTTGAAGCGATGAACTTTGGAACTAAATTTATTTGCTTCACCAAAACACTGTTTAACGGCCCCAAAGCACAAATTTTAACAAATGGGGTATTATCGGATATCTTCTCACTATCCAGGGGGGTCCGTCAGGGCTGCCCCTGCTCTCCATTGTTGTTCCTGATAGCAATAGAGCCTCTGGCTATTGCTATCCGCTCTAACAACACAATTACTGGTATCAGATTTGGAACGAATGAACATAAATTGGCTTTGTATGCAGATGACCTATTAGCCTTTGTGACTGACCCTGCAAACTCCCTGCCCCCCCTCTTACAATGTTTTCAACAGTATAGTGCAGCTTCTGGCTATAAGCTAAACCTTACAAAAAGTGAAGTCCTGCCCTTAAATATACAGGACGACTACATCAAGAACTTGGACTTAAATACTTGGGCATAGAAATTCAAACCTCTGTAGATAAAACCTTTAAAGAAAATTATATCAATCTCTTAAACCAAGTTAAAATAGATTTACAAAACTGGAGGGACCTCACGCTATCACTAATTGGCAGAGTTAATTTAATTAAGATGTGTATCCTCCCCAAATTCTTATATCTTTTCCAATGCATCCCATTTAAAATACCCAAACCTTTCTTTGATGACCTAAATAAATCTGTACGTAGCTTTCTTTGGAAAGGTAAACCCCCCAGAGTAAAACTATCAACTCTTCAGGCTCCATACTCCAAAGGAGGGTTAAATCTTCCTGACTTTAGAGGATATTATCTTGCAGCTCAGTTTCGCTCAATATGGTGCTGGCTACACGGGGACAAGTGTGTGGCAAGATGGCTTCTTATTGAACAACACCAATTAAAACATGTTCCGCTGAAGTCTCTTCCTTTTCTAACCTCTAAGAAAACACTCTTAAACATTACTAAGAACCCTATCATTTTGAACTCTTTCTCTGCATGGCGCGAAGCTCATGCTGCTATCGGTCTAAACATCTCCTTGTTTCGTAAAGCTCCTCTGTGTGATAATCCCAGCATGTCACATCAGATTACAGATGGAATAATGAGCGATTGGGCCAGTAAAGGCGTAAAAACAGTTGAGGATCTATATATCCTAGATACATTTTCAAACTTTCAACAATTGGCAGAGAAATTCCAACTCCCCAAACATAATTTGTTTAAATATTTTCAAATTAGGCACTGGATCCGCAATAACTATTCAGACTTTCCTCGTATCCCCCCAGAATCTCCGTTTGAAAAACATTTAATGTGTGAAACATTAAACACCAGTAAGGGGTTCATATCTGCCATTTACGGTATTTTAAATAATAACCTTGCAATATATAATAAGATCAATACAAAGAAGAAGTGGGAATCAGATATTAACGTAAGATATAATGACGATGACTGGTCTGATATTCTTGAAATCTCCCAATCAGTACTAATCTCAACAAAACATAGACAAATACAGTTTAATATATTTAATAGAACCTATTATACTCCATATAGACTGCATAAAATGCACCACAACTCATCTCGAAAATGTCAGAGATGTAGAACTTGTGAGGGAGATTTGCTTCACATGCTCTGGAAATGTCCTATCTTGGAAACATATTGGAAATACATCATTAATATAGCTTCAAAAACTACAAGTGTCAAGATTCCCTCTGATCCAAGGATATGGATTCTGGGAGACATACAGATTTTAGATGTAAGCTTTACTAAAAAACATTTCATATTACTTGCAGGTACAGCTGGTAAGAAATGTATTTTGCAGAATTGGAAAGCAGAATACCCTCCATCGCAGAGACAATGGTTAAATGAACTAACGTCCTACAGCACACCTGAAAAAATCGTATTCAGCGTGAGAAGGAACCCAGAGAAGTACGAAAAGATATGGTCTTCTTTCTTGGCCTTACTTCCATCATTACATAAGTTTAACTAGTACATCTGTATGTAACTTGCTCCCCTATAATATTTACTAATTTAATACTTTGTCTACCATACCTCTATGATAATTTGGGACCTCATACAGCACTTGATTGTATCTTCAGTTGTAACCAAAGGTGAACCTTTTTTTTTTTTATTCTTTTTTTTTCTACTGTACCATGGTTGAGGGTGGGGGTTGGTGAGGGATTCTGATTCTGTATGTATGTTCCTCTGTTCGCCATGTTTGTGAAATTATACTTATAAAAAAGGCTTCAATAAATATATCTTTGAAAAAAAAAAATTACAGCACCTATTGCTAAACACACCACAAACTCATAGTCCTCTCTTCCAGATTTACAGCCCCCTCTCTTGGCTTAAAATAACTCACTGGCTACGGACGCTGAACAGGCTACATGTCGTAAACAGCCGTAGGCTGTGTCTCAATTGTTTTTGCAAGTATGCTGGGTTAACGTTTTTACAGGTATATCTGGCAACCCGACCTGTCTGTCAAACTGGGCAGTTGACACAAAGGCCAAAACACAACAGAAATTCCATCACAGAATGAACATTTCAAAAAGGAGAAAATACTGGCATTAGCATTGTTGTCAGAAAAGATAGTATTTCAACTGTTTCCTTAAAGGGATACTTCACCGATTTAGCATTCAGCTTTGTATCAGTAGAAACCCGATAGTATTTCTGAATGACCGTGCCTCCCTCCCTCATGTCCCCCTGAGACGCGAGATTTCTGCATTTGGGCAAGGGGGTAAGCTTCGCTTCAGAACTCGAGCCATCATGGCGCCATTTTGTTGCTAACTGGCCATCACCTCCTGTTAGCATTCCGCTTACCGCCATTTTTTTTTTACGTCACTTGACTGAGAATAACTTTACATCCGAAGCGTTTAAAGACTCGATTTGTCCATTGTTTAGTTCTAAAGAAACACAACAACGTATAAAAGGCTCCATTACCTTGTATCTCCGCGTTATGGCTCCGTAGCAGACGTTTTTGTAAAAATAGCTAACTGGACGTCTTAGAAGGCAGTTTCGACTTACGTTAAGCGGTTTAGGTTTAATTACTAATGTTAACTAGCATGTTAGTTAGCAATAATTAGCCCTGTTCATGTTATCTCCTTACATATACCTACACTCTCCGTCTCTGTAAGATTGGGAATGATTGAGATTTCTCGGCACAGCTACCAGAACACTTACAACTTTCAGACACGTTGCTCACGTCACATTTACGCTGTCTCTGTCAGTTGGAGGCTGCGCAGTAAAGCTGGCCATCACCGGAAAAGTGCTTCTAATAGCCTTCACACGGTCTCCGTCCAGAGCAGCGGGGTCTATTGGTCCATTAATATATATGTCAATGACTACAGCCCAGTGACATATATAAAATGGACCAATAATCCCGTTATGAACGAGAACAATGAAAACTATGCGCTTTACTTTCGATCCTTTACTCGCGCAGCCTCCAACTGACAGAGACAACGTAAAATGTGACGTGAGCAACGTTGTCGAAAGTTGTAAGTCTTCTAGTAGCTGTGCCAAGAGAAATCTCAATCATTTCCAATCTTACAGAGACGGAGAGTGTAGGTATATGGCAGGAAGACACTTTACAGTAACTATGGCCAACTTAATATGCTAATAAATATATACTCGATGAACCCTACTGTCGCATTTTAATAAATCGCCAGTTATGCTATACACAATGCCGCTATTTTACAAAAGCGTCTACTGACACGCATAACGTGAAATTGCGTAATGGAACCTTTCAATGGTCGGTTTCTTTAGAATTAAACAACGGACAAATCGAAGTCTTTAAACGCTTTCCGAAATCTGTAAAGTTATTCGCCGATCGAAAATAAATCGCGGTCATTGAAATGCTAACAAGGATTGATACCTTTGTCGCAACAAAATGGCCATCGAAAATTCGGCGTTCAGAAGCGGCCCCTTTGGCTACAGCCAGTAGTAGGATCTACTTCCTTATGTTTTCAAGACGCCCCACAGGGGTTGGACTGCCGAGTCTGGCCGAGGTTATTCCGAATGAAAACGACTGTCAGCCATCTTGAATCTTCGCTAAACAGGCTTTCGGTTTTCAGCAGAAAACATTTACAACAATTATCTGCATTCAAACTACCGGTGTGTACCACCGGGATACATCGGTACAGATCGGAGAATATGGAGGAAACGTTATTACAGACGCAATACTCGGCACACTACGTGAGCTTCGCCTGCACGGAGACCAGCGGTGTCGCTCAATGCCGCTAGCCGGTTAGGGGACATCCTCATCGGCTAGGTGGAAAGCTAACGCTAGCTGTCCACCTGTCCCATCCATCCTGCTTGCAAGTGTCTGCTCATTAAACAACAAGCTGGACTACATCCTCCTTCAACGAAACTCCTGCTGTGTTTTTGTTGTTGTGGAAACATGCCTGAACAACAGTGTACCGGAACCGGGACTATCCAGCTACCAGGCTGCTCTCGCCGGCCCGTGGAGGTGGACTGGTGTAGAAATAAAATCCAACTAGGTACTGCTAACTGCTGGTGGAGCTTGTGACTGTTAAATGCCGACCATTCGACATTCCATGCTAATTCACGCCTGTGTTTATACTCCGTGTTTAGCTACACCAATGCTAGTATGCGTTAGCTGAACTTTACGGATCCTGCTTGCAAGTGTCCGCTCATTTAGACCACAAACTGGACTACATCCAACTTCAACGACACTCCCAACGTGAGTTCAGAGACTTTGTGTTTTTGTTGTGGAAACCTGCCTGAATAGTGTACCGGACTGTCCAGCTACCAGGCCTGCTAGCCCTCCGAGCTAGAGATGCTCTGTCGCCGGGTAAAAGAGGTGGGCTGTGTTAACACCGGTGAAAGGCGCAGAAATGTGGTGATTTGTATCCATTTAACTGCTAACTGCTGGTGGAGTTTGTGACTGTTAAATGCCGACCATTCTACATTACACACTAATTCACGGCTGTGTTTATGCTCGGTGTTTACAGCCCACACGCGTAAGCGCTAGTATGCGTTAGTTGAACTTTACGGAGCCTATAAAGTGTGTGTACTAAATGTAGCCTGTTTCGGTATGTCGCTTTTTATATAATTCGTTTTATATATGTTAAATGTGTAACACCACTTGAGTCACGATGAAACGTTGTTTCGTGTATATGGTTGAAATGACAATAAAACACGCAGGTTGAGTTGAATGCCTCTGTCGGTCTGTCAAGCGGTAGGCGTGGCTTGGGAGTGGACTCAAAGCAACGAAGCAGGTGCATTCTGGGATTTGGTGTTTTTCATCCATATAAGACCAAAACACATTTTCTGGCCTTTCTCGGCCTAGAAGGCACCAATTTCAATTTTTTTTTCACATTTCTACTACATAAGTGACCCAATTTAAAGATATATTCAGCTTTCCAGCGGTGAAATATTCCTTTAATATCTGATGACACATTGGGGTCATTTTTGGATTTATTACAGTAAATATATTACATATTGGACCTTTAATGGTACAGCTCCTTTGTGACTGGCAGTAGTGACTCTCAGTTGCAACTGAGAGTGGGTCTGGGAAAGGTTCATTGACAGTTCATTTCCAAAAGGGGCGTCACCAATGGACGCCACTTAAATGCCTCTGGGCGCATAGGATAGTCCTTCAACCAATCAGATGAATCAATGTGACGCTTTTCACATCCAATATCCAACAAAAAAAAAATGTGATTTTGGTTTTTGGTGTCATCCTCCACTCTTACTACCACCCCTACTTTTTCCTTGCAGGTGTTGCATATTGCAAACTTGTTATCTTCTGCACACACGCTGAAGAATTTCCAAACGGCTGACATGTTGCAGGTTAATTCACGAGGTTCCCTACAGGTGCGAGAATAGCACGGACACACGCTTCACACTGCGAGCGGGTACGCGCCACACACGGACGGCTGTCGCGTCTGTGTGTGCGTGCGTCCTTGAGAACTGTAACTTGTATAACTTATGTTGTAAGTTAATTGTAGCATTGACCGGCATGAAATCGGCATACAGTACAGGCCAAAAATTTGGACACACCTTCTCATTCAATGCGTTTTCTTTATTTTCATGACTATTTACTTTGTAGATTCTCACTGAAGGCATCAAAACTATGAATGAACACATATGGAATTATGTACTTAACAAAAAAGTGTGAAATACTGAAAACATGTCTTATATTTTAGATTCCTCAAAGTAGCCACCCTTTGCTTTTTTGATAGCGCTGCAAACCCTTGGTGTTCTCTCAATGAGCTTCATGAGGTAGTCACCTGAAATGGTTTTCACTTCACATGTGTGCTTTGTCAGGGTTAATTAGTGGAATTCTTTCCCTTATTAATGGGGTTGGGCCATCAGTTGTGTTGTGCAGAAGTCAGGTTGATACACAGCCGACAGCCCTATTGGACAACTCTTAGAATTCATATTATGGCAAGAACTAATCAGCTAAGTAAAGAGAAATGAGTGGCCATCATTACTTTAACAAATGAAGGTCAGTGAGTCCGGAAAATTGCGAAAACTTTGAATGTGTCCCCAAGTGCAGTCGCAAAAACCATCAAGTGCTACAACAAAACTGGCTCACATGAGGAAAGGAAAGGAAGACCAAGAGTCACCTCTGCTGCTGAGGATAAGTTCATCTGAGTCACCAGCCTCAGAAATCGCAAGTTAACAGCAGCTCAGATGAGAGACCAGATGAATGCCACACAGAGTTCTAGCAGCAGACACATCTCTAGAACAACTGTTAAGAGGAGACTGCGCGAATCAGGCCTTCATGGTCAAGTAGCTGCTAGGAAACCACTGCTAAGGAGAGGCAACAAGCAGAAGAGATTTGTTTGGGCCAAGAAACACAAGGAATGGACATTAGACCAGTGGAAATCTGTGCTTTGGTCTGATGAGTCCAAATTTGAGATCTTTGGTTCCAACCGCCGTGTCTTTGTGTGACGCAGCAAAGGTGAATGGATGGATTCTACATGCCTGGTTCCCACCAAGAAGCATGGAGGAGGAGGTGTGATGGTGTGGGGGTGCTTTGCTGGTGACACTGTTGGGGATTTATTCAAAATTGAAGGCATACTGAACCAGAATGGCTACCACAGCATCCTGCAGCGACATGCCATCCCATTCGGTTTGCGTTTAGTTGGACCATCATTTATTTTTCAACAGGACAATGACCCCAAACACATCTCCAGGCTGTGTAAGGGCTATTTGACCAAGAAGGAGAGTGATGGAGTGCTGCGCCAGATGACCTGGCCTCCACAGTCACCGGACCTGAACCCAATCTAGATGGTTTGGGGCGAGCTGGACCGCAGAGTGAAGGCAAAAGGGCCAACAAGTGCTAAGCATCTCTGGGAACTCCTTCAAGACTGTTGGAAAACCATTTCAGGTGACTACCTCTTGAAGCTCATCAAGAGAATGCCAAGAGTGTGCAAAGCAGTAATCAGAGCAAAGGGTGGCTACTTTGAAGAAACTAGAATAAATGACATGTTTTCAGTTATTTCACACTTTTTTGTTAAGTACATAATTCCACGTGTTCATTCATAGTTTTGATGCCTTCAGTGAGAATCTACAATGTAAATAGTCATAAAAATAAAGGAAACGCATTGAATGAGAAGGTGTGTCCAAACTTTTGGCATGTACTGTATGTCAGACTGACCTGCCGGTCGCCGGTCATGGCCGAGCACGTGAAGCACGGCTTCGGTAGCCGTCATGTTGAATGTAAACAAAAAGCTGCTTGCCGTCGCTGCGCTATCGTCGTCGCGTAAAGCCCACCTCAACGGTTGTGATTGGTGTAAAGCCCGCCTCAACGGTTGTGACTGGTGTAAAGCCCGCCCGGACATTGGAAATGGGTTTTAATGGGCTCTTCGCCAGACTGACTTGCAGAGCAAATCGCAAATTTGCCAGAAGTTCGTCAGGGTTTACCCTGGCTAGACTGGCAGTGATTCAATGGGGAAATTCTCTGTTGTTTTATTAAACTTAACTGAGCAGCATGAGCGGTGACAGCTACGATGGTTGAAGATTAAAAAAAAATAGTGCACCATGCACTCAAACTACATTAAAAGAGAATTCCACAGATTTAGCATTGCACTTTTATAACATAGTTGGACTCTGGTGTGTTATGCTAGTAGCATGGAGCCTCTAGCCTGCTGCAGAGATGAGGA
This sequence comes from Perca fluviatilis, assembly GCF_010015445.1. NCBI lineage: Eukaryota > Metazoa > Chordata > Actinopteri > Perciformes > Percidae > Perca > Perca fluviatilis. The sequence goes on from NC_053125.1 coordinate 3,878,015, forward strand.
GTAACAGTGGTCTGGTGAGCTCACTCTGGCTCACACCAGAAACAGAATTTGAATTGCTCAACTTGAATAATTGCATTAAAAAACGGAATCTGAATTCACAATTAGAAAATGAATTAATAATTTGTTTGTAACTGAATTTCAATAAACTGAATGTGAAATTGAATTTAGTTGCTCTGAAACTGTATTTGATCCTCGCTGAAAATTCAACCCTCTATTTTTACATTCAGTTCTCACAATTTATATTCAGTTCTTGAAATTCAATTTCAGTATACTTAGAAATGCATCAGGTTGTTGAGAAAGAGCAATCAAACTCCTGTCCTTGTATGTTTATCAGACATTAAATGAGACAAGAATGAGCTAGCTAGCGCACCCTCGCATCACTTTCTGCCTGAAGGAGGCTACTTCTAACTCCACACCCCCAGATTTTTATTTTTCATTGGAGTCTTCAGACCTTACCACTAATGACTCTAGTCGCTTGAGGACATTTATCAGACTTCACACAGCTCCCTCTAAAGACTGTATACATTATTCACACATAACAACTGGAAACTTTAATGTGTGAAATTGGCACATTTTCCCATTAATCACTGGGTAAGTATCACTAGGCACATGACAGTGATCACACAAAAGAATAGCAAGTACATATACTATTTACCAAACAGAAACCAGTGGTTCTATTTCCTGTATATTCATGAGCTCTAGAAAACACAAATAACCATGTTGCCAGTGGGAAGCCAGTGAGGGATCATATCCTCGTCACTGCACTAATGCACCTACTGGTGACAGAAATCACCAGGAGGCAGTAGGACATCAGTCAGCTGCCATAAGTCTGGCCAGTCTGCAGTATTTATTTTAGCAGCCTGTTCTCATGAACCGTATGTTCGAAAAGCTACGAAAAGATAAGCACTGTAATTAGTAGGATTTCCACGTTACTTTTTTGCTCTGCATACCACATTGACTGCTGCTGTAAAACAACGCGGCTGGCCGTGTAGGGAGGTGGTCAGGGTGGATGGGTAGGCGTTTAAACACAGGACTTTCAAACCAGGGAGCGGAATTTGCTTCCCGGAGAAAACAAAAGACTTTCACCCAGTAAATGCATGTTCCTTAGGAGTGTTTTAATACAAACCATGAACTTTTTTCTAAACTTAACATTCGTTTCGGTGCCTAATCTTAATTTGCGTCGCCACATGACGCTCACTTTATCTTGCCTTAATTTAACCGTAATCTCGGCCGACATGACAGACAGCTCGCAGTTCTCTGTACCGGCTCACATTCACCTATTCTCGGGTAACTGAACCACCAACAACGACTGGCAGCTCACGGTGCTCTGTACCTGGCTCATGGTCACCAATCTCGGCTAACTGAAACAACAACTACCACTGACCTGATGGAGCACCATGCGAAGCACTATAGCCGGTGTAGCTTAAAGTAACAAGTGTTTAAGCCCCAAACACTCCACTTCAGAGCTTGGTTACTGACTCATAAACAATGTATGATTCCCTGCTTATCTGCCTAAGGCTTGCTTGTACTGCTCCAATGAATAGTTCATCACTTCAGTTGCTGTTGTATTCCAGCCATCTATTTTCCTGCCTTTTACGACAGTCTTGGTGACAGCACTGCAAAGCTCTACCTTTGCCCAAGGACACAGTGTGACAATAAGATTAGGGAGCCGTGCCCGGCAGCTAAGTGAGTTGAGTCTGTTGCATGGCTCTGTATGCTGTATGCTGAGTGTGTGTGTGTGTGTGTGTGTGTGTGTGTGTGTGTGTGTGTGTGTGTGTGTGTGCGTGTGCGTGCCTACCCCTTTGCCGCGACAGCGTGCGATGCAAGTCTCCAGCTCGGTAAAAGAGGCATTTTGGCATCGGCGGTCTTTGCACACCTGTGGCAACACAAGAAGAATGATCACATACTGTGTTAGAGATTACAGTGCACACTCACACAGATATACATACTTTGATCTGCCTTCTGCCAGTGCCCTTGGGCTTTGGAACAACCTGTCTGCCTGGGGAGATTGATGCCTAGCAGCATCAGTATCCTTTTTTAAATCACTTCCCAAATTTACTTTCTCAGACTGGCTTTTACAGCTTGTAATGTTGTTTATTGAGCTGCTTTTACCAGGACAAAGATTTGGTCTTTTCTGCTGCTCTAATACTCATTCTAATAACCATTTACATCAATACTGGAGAGAAGTTTTGTTTTAGAAGATTTTTTGTAATGCTACCTTATCTGTTAAAATGTAAAAAAAAAAAAAAAAAAAGGGTTAGGGTTAATTCAGTTTATTCATGCTTTTAAAAATCCTATTTATTATTTCTGAATAAACTTAAAAAACATTTAGAAGCTGAGCTGTTATTCCCGTGACACAGCGACAGTCCTTTGTAATTTCTTAACTGAAAACACACCTTTCCCTCCTGCTTACACAACACAATTGGCTGCTGAGGGATTGATTTTAAGTACTGTATATATATTGTCTGGAAAATTAAGAGTTGATTAGCTGCACATTTATTTATAATATCATTTTTAAATGTTGGGGCTTGAGGTGGGGTAACAAGTCATTCCCAGTCAAAAGCCTCCAGTCCAAGTGAAGTGTTAAAGTAATAATCTGATTTATTTGATGATTTAAAAAGAGCCACATATACCACTTGTTGGGACCATCAGCTAAAGGAGAATTAAACCAGATATTAAACAGAGATCTCAAAGGGAAACGTGTCTTCACAGACAAAGAGATTTTCGGCCTACATTGGAAATTCCAATCCTGATCTACCTCTGAGACAAAAGAAAGCACGTCTCCTCAGTCAAGAGGGTGAAGCCCCATTTTACAGCAAGTCACACATAGGTGTTACTTCACAAAATGGCCACAGGTCCGAGAACTCTGATCTCCCATTGGTTCCTGGGACCATAAACACAGCACGTAGCCTCAATGCTTGGGAACAATGACAGCCACCTTGTCTTGCTGTGAGAGAACATCCTTCTGTAATCAATGTCAACAAAATCACAGTACTCCTTCAGGCTCTCAGTGCACACAGTGTAAATGTGGAAGTACTGGTAGATTTTGAACATGATATTCTCAATGTCAACATCTATTGTGTCTTCCCCATGATAAGCACAATTATTCAATATGTGTGCTGGGCAACCCACACCGATCAGAGTCTTGTTCTGCAGCAACCTCTTCAAATTTGCAAACACATTCTTTCCTGCTTCATCACCAAAATTTGTGTTGCAATTGTCACCAGTAAATGCAATACATTTTTCAGACAATTTTTTTTTGCCAGTGTTTCAGTGAGATACTTTGCGATGGTTTCTGCTGTCTCATTAGGTGTGTCTTTAACCTCAATCAATTTTGTTTGCACACCACCCTTCTTCCATTCAAAATACTGTATTATGATTGGGAATATTTTCACTACTCTGTGGTTACTCCTGTCTGTAGATACACCAGTGCTGGATTTCTTTGAGTGCTTCTGTTTTCCCAGGTCTAACAAAGAACTCCGTCAACTTTGCAGAAGAACTCTTCACCTCGCTCAGCTTTTTTATGTTTTTCGGTGTCCATGTGAGCTTTGAGATCTCCACCACCTTTATTAGACACTGAAACGTGTGTGCCAGCTTTGCACATGTTGCACTCCACCTCCCACTTGTCCCGGCCGGGACGGTACGTGGGAATTTATTTTGTAGTTCAACTGTGAAGCTGCATTTATGCATCGGCATTTTGTGTGCAATGCTGCTCCACTGTCTGCTCTGCTCCCTGTGTATGTGCGCGTCGCAGAGCCACCCACAAGGCAGCCTCTCGTAGCGTAGTATTGTGTGCAAAGCACCAGTCAATTTAAGTACATGCTTAATTTTCATGAATTTATAAAAAAAAAAACGGACGCCCCGGACAGTACGTAAAAAGTGGACATGTCCGGGGAAAAGAGGTCACCCTAGAGAGCCCTTGCATTTGGCTTTGGCCACATTCCCAGGAAAAATCAAGACAAGGCGACAATGTTTGGACCTCTGGGAAATGAGATCCAAAAACATGTGCAATTACTGCTTATCGCTATAGGTGCCGCCAAAGAGAACGAAACAGAGATCTTCAAGATACTATTAATTCTTTAAAGTTATGTTGTTTTATGCATGACATTGTATTACATTTTATATGCTGCTTCGATTTTTATCTTGTGTCTGTACCTTGTTTCTGTCTTGTTGATTTTATTCCTGTATTAATCTTCCCATATCTAACTCAGAGAAAAGCAAAATGAGTGCATTTTACAAAATGGTAAACTATTCCTTTTACAGAGGCCCCTGACTTTAACATTACACTGCTGTAGTTGCTATGTGATGTGTAGAAATAATAAAATAATTTGCTGTGAACATTTAAAAGCATTGTGAATTTATGGAATCTGGGTTAGGGTCAAACAACAGCAGTAAAAAAAGTCTTTTTAACTGTTGTTGGAGGCATTTCTTGCAAACTGCAGGTCATAATTCGTCACTTTTTTGTGTGGGGCTCCATCACTGAGTTGTATACACACTAATATTAGTATTTGCATTAGTACTGTATCTCCTGTTCTGCCTGTTGTTGTTGCTATACTATTGTTAGCATAGGAATCAATTTAGTGTAGGTGAATGTGTGACTGTGTGATTAGAAGCAGCAGCTCTGTGCTATGTATGCATTTATTGCTGAGAAAAGGCCTGTTCAATGTGATGACTCAAAATTCATTATGCTGGATGGCAGACAATATTCTCTGCTCTCTATTTATAATATATTACTCATGCAGCACTATTCAGTCCTTTCAGTGTACCCGCACAATAGCTGAAATGGAATTCAAGTGGCTGGAGTGTGCTGCAGAGGGAAAGCAATATAGACAAACAGAAAAAAAGAATTTACTGGTGGAATGGAGGAGACTGCAGTTACTCCAGTGTGTCTGTGTGAGTGTGTGTGTGTGTGTGTGTGTGTGTGTGTGTGTGTATGTGTGTATGCACATTTTCATACATATGTATTTCACATTCATAATTCAGCACTTATTTTGTATGATTTTTGTGTGTCCCTAGGTGGGTTTACTTGGAAATATATATTCCACTCAGCATCCGACTTAAATCATTGTCCGATATAGTGCCTTAAACAAACTCAGATACAGAACAGACGTTCTTGGTCCCTGTGACATTTAGTTTTGTATGAAGTGGGCTGATTTAAAACCCTAATGATTTTTTCAGAAGGAGAATATTAGTGACCAGTGAGAACACGGACAAGAAACTACTATCTTTACTTGGAATAATTACATAGGGCCATATAACTTGCCAGGAACTTTGAAGTTAGGCTTCACAAGTGGCTTCCATATAGCCAACATCTGAATTCAGAACACTACAGTTACTGTAGGTTGGGGAGGTCGATCAAATTCCAACCCTTTCCAATCCTGTTGGATTCACATAGGTTCAGCTTTCAACATTTAAGTAACTGAAATTGAAAATAACTCATCTCTGTTAAGAATAAATCAAAGCTTTCCCAGATCATTAATCAAGCAAGTAAAATAACTGGACAAACTCAAACTACATCATCAGTACTTTACATCCAAGTAATGAAAGGAAAGCCAATCACATGACAAAGATCCCACTATCCCTGCATAACTCTTTCCAGTTTCTACTATCAGGCTATGCTATTTCTCCAACCTGGATCTGCAGCCCCAACTACAGTACACATAATACAGCTACATCAGAACCTTAAATGCACTGGTGCATGTAAACACACTTTATCCATCACTTTAAACAGGAACTTGTGTCTCACTGTCTCCTCAGCCTTGCGCTACGATAGCCTTTGCTAACAGGACCACAGTAGAAAGGATTAAGCCAACAAACTTGAGAGATCCAAAAGAAATGTCTTTCGAAGAGGTAGTACATGAGTGTACAGACAGTAGAGCAGAAACCCTGCTCTGGCATTTGTTCTTTTGGCTTGAGAATATAGCTTTAAATCCTTTGTGACAAAGGTGTGTTGCACTGCCAGATGCCTTCTCCCTGCACCCTCTTCAATCGCAGACCAATTCAAAATACCAGGCAGGTGTTCATGTTCTTGGCAGGTGGCCAGATACAGTAATTGTTGAGTCAAGTGTGGGTATTGATCAAAAAACCCTATTAACTTTATGGTCATTCCATGCTGTGATGCAAGAAAAACTGTTTATGTAAACTGTTGCACTATTCATCTATTAAATTATGACACAGTATAATAACTATATTAGCTAAGGGACTGTTCGTTATTTATTTAAGGGGCCACCGGAGGAGTTTTGGGACCTTTAGCCAAAATAGACATGACCCTCCAAAACAATTTGGAAAAAAGGCATGACCTTCCCCCAACAATTTATCGATACCTTCTGTAATGGTTTGCGCTTGGCAAAGATATACAGATTACCATTGTTTTTTTACAGCAATGACATATGTGATTAAACCTCTGCATTCTCATCTGACGCATCACACTCCTCTGTTATGGTGTGGTGGCTATTTCAGTAGATTTACTCACTAACATTGTTGTGGAAACACAATAAGCATGGAAACTAAATGCACACTTCCTGCATTACTGCATTACTTCAAATACTAAGTTACTCCTCTAGTAAACTAGTATTCACATGAAATAAAACAAGAAAATATTGAGACCATTCAGCAAGGCACTCTGGGTAACATTCAACACAAACTGGTTGCTATGGACTCGTCACTAGGCTTCCTCCACTTCGCCGTTTAAACAAAGTGGAATAAACGTAAGTCCAAATCTACACAAATCAATTAGTAAGCTGACATCAAATGTGGCATTTAGGAAACCTTTATTGCAACCTTGGCACGGTAAGATGTCCAGACTAGCAACAGTCATTTTCGTTTTTTACGTCCTGCTGCTCGCATCGTCAGCCAGGAAATATTTTTTTTACTAAAGTAGTATATGAAATCAGATGTATTACCTACCACCATTTAGTTGTTTTGTGTTATTTAAGAAATTTATAAAATATCTGGTCATGCCAGACGTAATTATTCCACTCATTTTTTAAACAATGCAATTATCCGTTTCAGCCACCAGGAGGGCAGCTCCCCCTGCCCCACAGTAAACTCATGGGTCAGACCCATCTGGTAGCGAAGACTAAACGAGACTAAGAATATGGATATATGAATAATATGAATATGTTGGGTGACCCCCCCCCCCCGTCTGGACTGTAAAATGTTGGATGACCCTCCCCTCAACAAAGAATAAAAAGACATGACCCTCCCCTATTTTACTCCGGTGATCCATTCGATAAATACTGAACGGTCCCTAATTAGTTACTGACTCCTAAAGCCCAGCCCTGTGCGGACCAACCTTGCCCTCTCCACACTTGGTGCCGGTCATGACAAGGCCGGGGTCGGGCAGGTCGCCCTGGCCGTCCTGGGTGCTGTAGACGTAGGTGCCTCGGCACTTCACCTCAATGCCATCCGTCTTGATGGTGGTGTCGATGGAGACGGCGTTGGTGCCTTTGGGCTTCTTGGCAGCACTGTGGCACTGGATCTTACCACACTTGGCATCACTGGGCAGGGATACAAGCACACACAAAGAAACATTTGGCCTTTACTTTTGATACGTGCCAGTCGTTCAACTCTGCTTTACAGACAAACAGCCTCACACACTCTCACTGAGCCTGGCTGTCTGCTGAGCAGCTCCAGTGGAGCAGCAGGTAGCAGGGGTTGACTGCATTTCTCTTTACCAATATTTATCAGTCAAAGTTTGACTTCCGTCAGTAAATCTGTGTTGTAAATTACCAGCTGCTCCAGCACATGATGGCAGTTGTTTGTTTTTACAGTATGAGCCTCACAAGCCATAATTCATCATTTAAGTCTGGTGATATTCCACCATGTGCAGAGATTATTTACTCCTGCTTGTGTAATGTTTAATAAAAATGAGTGTCTAGCTGTTTAAGGTAGTTACTGGAAAAAATTAACTATGCATTTGTGAGGCATTTTTAAAGATTTACATCTTCACCAGGAACCAAGGTGCACTGAAAATGTGTGTGTTGACAGCTCAGCCTCTGACTAATCTCAGAACCCAGGAACTCCAGTAGAGTCTTAAAGCATCAGGACTAGGGCATATTTATCACTCAAGTGAAACTTTATCAACTTGCATGGATGTGAGAGTAATTACATTTTGTTATTTCTGATCAACTACAGCATATAAAGATAGATTTTGTCATTTTGATTAACAACTCTTGAAAACATTATTTTCTAATTGGCTTTGAAGATTCCACTTTATGATGTACAGAATACAATACATTCTATAAGGTTATACTGACATAGAAAACACAAATTGTAGTATTGTAATCATATATTGTATACCCCACATACTGTAGATCCATCCTTATTGCCAACACTTTATTTTTATTTTTTTGAACATATCTTTATTGAATTTCCAAGGGCACATACAACATAAAGTAAGACGGAGTAAAGAATAAAGCCCTCCTTTAGCCCACCCGCAACCCCTTAAACAACTAAGACAACAACAACAAAAAAAACACAGAAGGTTTGCACAGTTGAGGCATACTCAACGTAATTAGTCAAAATGGGTTACTTAACCCTTGTGTTGCCCTTCGGGTCCCAGTGACCCGAAGGACAACACAAGGATTATGTACTTCCGTTTACTTTGTTGAGAATTGCTCTCTAAACAAGGGTTAATACAGCACCTTAGTTCTTGTTTGTACAGCATTTTGGTCAGCTTAAACTGTGTTTAAATGTGTTCTAGAAATAAACTTTACTTACTTACTTTACAAGAAACAGGGTTTAGAGAGCAATTCTCAACAAAGTAAACGGAGTACATCATCCTTGTGTTGTCCTTGGTTCATGCTGGAATTGCAAGGACAAACACAAGGGTTGCGTCATTGTGTAGTGATCTCATCTAGACCATAAGTCTAAACGCCTCGCGGGTCCATGCATCATCCTCCCCAATATAGTCCAAGAAGGGGTTGCAGATTTCGAAAAAGCGAAAAGGCATGTCTCTGAGCCAGAAGCTAATAGCTTCTAATGGGAAAAGTTCGAACACACTCCGAGTCCATAGTAAAAGTAAAAAAAAAAAAGAGTCCGAGATCCACTGAAGAAGAATGCATCTCCTTACATTAAAGAGAAGCACCTGCAGCAGCTTTAGTTTGGAGGAGACCCAATGCTTTAGGATTTAACCCCAGAATACAGCTGACAGGAGTAAGAGCTAGATTTTTCTTAAATATAACATCAATTTCCTTACATATTTTGACCCATAAGTCATTAATAAAGGGGCATTCAAATATACAGTGGAAATATGTACCTTCAGAAATCTTATATTTATTACAAAATTTCGAGAGCAATGGGTTAAACTTATTGCGTTTCACTGGTGTGATTTGGAGCCTCTGTATGACCCTAAATTGCATCTCCCTGACTTTGTTGGTAAATAAGCAACCTGCAGGGCCTGACCAAACCCCATCCCACACATTGTCCAAGATAGTCTCCCCAAAACCTGCTTATAAAACCTGCTAATAAGTTTCCTGGAGTCAGGCTTCTGGACAGCCTTCTCCATAATTGAGATGGAAAACCCTTTCGGATACAACTAATGAAACTGCGTATTTACAAATACCTAAAAAAGTTATTCTGCGGAAGATTGTACTTCTCTCTGAGCTGATCAACAGACGACACAGTGCCCTCTGTCAGCCAGTCACCCACAATCTATATACTAAACCACATTGAGAAGGCTTGGTTGACCAGACCAGGAGGAAAATCTGGGTTCAAAAGAACAGGTGTGAGGAGAGGAAAAAAACGTCTTGGTCTTCTAACTTTCTTATCATCCTCCAGACTTTTAAAGTATTCTGTAAAATGAAATTACCCTTAAAAGTGCCCATATTATGAAAAAATCACTTTTTCTGGGATTTGGGTTGTTATTTTGTGTCTCTGGTGCTTCCACACGCATACAAACTTTGACAAAAATCCATCCATGCTGTTTTGAGTGACGGTTTCTGAATGTGTCCTGCCTTCAGTCTCCAGGTGAGCTGTTCAAAATCTGCACCGCTTTCTATGTCACAAGCCGAAACGAACTGGCTAACCGCAACCGTTAGCATGCCAGCGTTAGCATGCTAACGCTAGCATGCTACCTCGTTCTCAATAGCAAAGCACTGCTACAACACACACGTTCACCATAATCTACAAAAGAACTACTTACATGTGCGCCCTCATTTAGAAGTCTCCCAGCTAATCCTGCCTTGTAACTGACCGAAGTTGGAGAAACAAACTTTCTTTTACGCTAGGGTGACCAGACGTCCCGATTTGACCGGGACAGTCCCGATTTTCAATTGTTTGTCCCGAGTCCCGACAAAAGCCTGTCGGGACACTAAAATGTCCCGGTTTACACCAGGAGCGGAGTCAGACGATTTTGCCGGGTCTTCAGCCCCGAATTTTTTTAGTTTAGCCCCGAATGTAACTTTGTCCAGTTTATTTTTCCGAGGCAAATAGAACGGGCAGCTACGTGCGGGGTCCGACCATGCTGTATCACCTAGCAACCGTCTCTCTGTGAGGAAAGCCGGGTGAAGTTTTGGGAGGAATCCTAGCCAAATCAGTGTAATACATTGATGCCATCAACACAAAGTTTAGGAGCGCAATGCTAATGATTTAGTTTGAAGTTCCTGTGACGTGACGTTTCCAGTCTACGGTTAAGACTCAACCACACGGAGCTCTGAAGCAGACCTGCTTGTGTCCACTCTCTGTATAATGCAGCGCAGCTCCAGGTTTATGGACGCGCTCAGCTGTGGACATGCTGCGGTAGATGTGTTGCGTTTGTGCTCCGTGTATTTCTGTAGTTTCCGTTTTCCACCTACGATGTAGAGCAGCGTTCAGTTACTTCTCTAGCTAAACTATTTGTCTCATTCAGAGACCAGAGACCCAAACGGGGCTCTGTGTCTGTCAGAAGGTCTGAAATCTACCGTATCAGCAGAGCAATCACGTAATGCACAGCAGACTATGGTGCAGGTATAGATTATTTTCTGAAATATAGTGACTTTATTCTTGTAATAGCCTACTAACCTAACTTTATTTTTCTCAAAATGTCACGACTCATCGTCTCCTCCAAATCACAGAGAACACAGATATACTGTATTTTGAAGGTGCACAAAGTTTTGGACATGAGCAGAAATCTTGCTCCAACACATCTGAAATATTACAGTCCAGGGGTCTTAAATTATAAATTAAAATGAATGAATGTATCATTGAGGTGAATAATTGTCATATGCACATTTAAGGAGGTTACTTCCTCACCAAAAGACGCCAAACAGGAGGGAGGAGTAAATGATGCCTAGGCTACAGATATTTGCAGGTTGCAGTATACATTGAAATATGTGCATACAAATTCACCAGAATGCAGGAAATGAAGTGGTTATGCTCAAAATTTTCAATAAATCATTTTAATTCTTTTGGTGTTATTGGAATAAATAACACTTCAAAGAATCTTTTTTTAGAAAAAATCTCACACTAAACTGAAAAAGGCCGTTGCTGCAATTTTGTTAATTTTACAGGAAAAAACAGTTATTATTAGATGAGGAGCCTACGATCAAAATAATGAAGTTACTGTCTGTGTATATGTCTGACCTGGGCTGGCACATGTTCACGTTAAAAAGCGTGTGCGTGCACGAGCACTACGGTCACGTGCAAAGTGTCATGGTTTTAGCTCCGGGAAATCTGGTCACCCTATTTTACGGTCTATGGAGCTAGCTAGCTGACATGATCTACATCTGAGCTACTGCGCATGTGCGAGTGCAGAAGAAGAAGAAGAAAAGAGGTCTCACTCTGTAGCTAAAACAGAGACCAGGTGAAAAGAGGATCTGCAGCAGTACAACAAAAATATGGCGTTTTTTGAAAATGAAACCATGTAAACCTATTCTGGTACAACCTTACCTTAGCTTCAGATTTAAGATTTAAGTAATTAATTTTGTAACCTGAAAATCTGCCAAAGAAATTACTTATGTCAACAACCCATGTGATAGAAGATTCAGGACTGCTTAGGTAAAGGAGGACCGAAATTAAATCTGGAAGGACAACCTCAAGCCTCTTAGCCAGAATTTTAGCCAATCATTTTCGGTCTACATCCAGCAGGGCAATTGGTCTGTAGGAGGCGCATTCATCTGCAGGTTTGCCTTTCTTTAAACTTAGGGAAATGTCAAGAATCAAGAAATTTGTTTCTATGGCCTCTTGTACTAGCACTGTTCTTTACAACTATTTCCAACAATTTTTGAGGGAGAAAATACTCTTATTTTTTTTTTCAACAACCACATCTTAATTAATTAATTTGCAGATTCAGGTACGACGCACGAATGCACGCACGCACACACGCACGCACACAGCCTCCATCACAAAGAAAAATTAAAAAGATTAAAGAATGATGGGCAGATAGCATCTCTGTGTACATTATTCACGTCTTAATAACAGGCACATAGTGCATTTACATATCCTCTAATCAACTCTCTGACTCACTGTGGCCGAAAAACACTCTAATGACTCCGGTGGGACTCCATAATGGATGTGAGCAGTGGTGGATCATACAAGGCTGCCATCAATGACTTTAATCCACAGCCTCATTTACATAGCTAAATCGCTAATTTGGCTCCATTAATTAGCTGTGGCACTGTGCCATGGAAATTCAGAGGTCTGTGTTGACAGTGTACAGAGGGCCTGACTTTGTGTGAGAGTGTTTGTATGTTAGGAATCATGAAACACTCAGTTGAGCAAAAAAAACAAATGTTGCATGCTTATTGGCACCAGCCGCAGAGACCACATCACCCCTGTACTCCAAACCCCCCTGTGGCTGCCGGTATAACACTGGATCTATTTAAAAATTCTACTCACCACCCACAAATACTAATATTACTAAATTAAGCTGCATTTTAAACTGCAATAACGCATAGGGCGCCCCAAAGCCTTTATACATACCTTTTTAGTGCATAGAATATAAGCTATTAAAATAATAATTGTTGGCATGATCTAAAAAAACAAACATCTTTTAATTGTTGAAGATCCCTGTGCTATAGTCCTTGGATCTACTACTTTGTAAATAAAAAACATAGACTACTCTATTTACTGTATTGTAGAGTAAAATATGCAGCATCTCTTACCTTTTCTCACACTTCATGTAGTTGCCATGTTCATCTTTCCCACAATTCCCAAAAGCATTCCCTGCTGCATTGACATCTTCAAAGCAGGCATCATGGGCTGGTCGGGCTCCTGCAAACACAACATATCAGCCCTCTTGTACTTACTCTGGCGAACAATATTAGCAACATTCTCCTTCAAAGACAACACATGTTAATGTGCTGACTCACAAAGCTCTTGGCAACAGATTGACACAGCTGATGCTGGTCTCAGCCACCTGCTTGTCTATTGCAGACGTGATGATGGAGATCACAGTGCCCATCATACACACAGTGTAAACCCTCCTCACAGTGGAGTTTCAACAGAGCTTAAACATGGCAACCCCACTATGAGGTCAAGATGCTGTGTTCAGTCACTGCACCAGCTGTTTACCAAGAATAGCTCCAAAACTAACGTTTTCTTAAACAACAAAGTCACATTTTAATATTTATATTTCTACTTGAGTTAAATAAGCAATACACAACATGTTCATAAGGCAGCTAAGCTAGCAGTTTCTGCCTGCAACCTGCTGACTTTGTGCTAAGCCAGGCTAAAAATATACATTATATATACACTGAGCTGCCATTTTATCAGCTACATCTAGCTAAAACTAATGCAGTCTAACCCTGCAACATTAAAGGCAGGATTGGTAATGCTGAAAAGCTCCGACCCACACACAGACATGCACGAGCACTGCTGTGTCGATGCTTCAGAGCAGAAAGGAACGCAATTTTACTTCATTTCTCATTCACTGGTAAGTAAAAACCTTCTATTATCATACCAAATGTTTAAAACAAACATGACTACTGTTAGCAATGTGGTGACGACGCGCATGGACCTCAGGCTTGGACACGGGAGGGGTAGAGTTCGTGCAATGGGGCAAGGACGCATTTCATTGGTTCTTTTCAAGTGGACCGCAAGGCAGTGATTATAGGGTGTTTTTATAAGAATACAGCAGCTGCAGAGTTATTTATTAGTATTATTGCCATCGGGGTGTAAAGACCATTTCAAAACAATATAGAAATAGTTACCAACCCTGCCTTTATGGTAGGGCCCATTAATATCAATGAGGGTAGACTAAATAATAGAAACACCTCTATGTATAAGACTACATAATTCAACAGCACTCCAAACTACAGTCTCCAAAAACACCATACATCTCTCTAAAAACAGTTTTAACCTAAACTCAACTTTAGAACCTTCTGGCTGTTAGGTGAAAATGTCCAAATGAAAACCGTTTTAAAGGACAGAGAGATATAACTGACAAACACTGCTGGGGTGTAAATTAAGTTGAAAAGTATGACAGTATCAGGGCAACTGGGAGGCAAAGACACCTCAAGAAAGAAATCTGACAATAAAGTTGTTACCTTTTGAAAGTAAAATTAATAAAATAATTTTTTTAATAGATATCATATTTTTTAAATCCAGTTTAGTTAACTTTTTGTGACTTTATCCTCATAAAGTTACAACTCCGTTCTTATAACATTACTGTATGAGAACTCTATTGTCAAAGTGCCAGTTTTCTCCTGGAAGTGGCACTACAACTCTTAGAAAAGCCTTGTTTTTTGTCTTTGTAAAACGAATAATGCAGAACAATAAAACAATATGATGCACATTAAAAGTCAACCTGTCACTTTATCTAATCTATTGCGCTCTATTGTGCTGCAGAACAAACACTGTCATGCTTGTGAATGCAGCTTTCATATCTGAGAGGAAAGAAGAACAAATCCGTCTCTCTTTGATGAGTGTTTATTTTGACAGACTAGTGCCAGCTAATGTTATTCATTGTATTAATAAACTCTGATATACAGTGCAGTAGAACTGCTGTCAAATTTGTTGGCAGTTACACTGTAGCTGAAAGCAAATTTACACCAATATATTATTATTACTATTGGTAATTGGTTTAACTCCCAAAATAAAAGCACTGGCCTTTAAAACATTCACTGGTAAATCCATATTTTCACAGTGTTTAAACAAAGGCTTAACACTGGTCTGAGGGCATGCACATGCTCTGTAATATAAATAACAGTGTATAGTCTGTATTGTGTGGTGATAGACTTTTGATTACCATAGCCCCAGAGCTGCAGGCATTGCTGTTCGTGTGTGAGGCACATGCCGTTGTAGCAGTAGGCCACTCCGTACTGACAGGAGGAGCCGTCCAGCAGGTAGACGTTGGCAGGACAGTAAGGAGAGGCCCCGGTGCAGTACTCTGGCAGGTCACACGCCCCCGCTGGCCCCCGGCACATGGTACCTGCCTGCTTCAACTGGCAGAGACAATGAACAAGCAGTGAGAGGGGATGGGAGGGAGGAAGGGGGAGAACTGGACATCTGAAACAACATGAAAATCACATCTGAGGTGGTAAATCTCAGAGGGTACTGCACCAACATTTAGTTGTAAAAAAATAGGCCTTTACGATTTCAGTTGATAGAGTGTGTAAATGGTGACTATCCACTAACAAATTAGCATTTTATTTGCATTTTTACATTGAGATGAGAGCACAGATGAAAAGTGTAGGTGTGATCTGAAGACACTGAGCGCTGCTGTGATGGGAGCTGACACACGCTGTGGGTAACAGCATAAGTCAACACATTGACATGATGACAGTGAACTAATGATACCAAGATACTACTACAAACGAGGTGAGCTACCTCCTACGCCACTCTGCCTACATGTGTGTATGTGTTTCTTACTTTGCAGCCCTCGCAGCACACTCCATGGGCACACTGAGCCTCCTCCTTCAAGGTGCAATTATTGGCATTGCAGCAATCATTGGTGCATTCCTGTAAAGGGTCACACAAAAACAAAAACCAAATAAAAAATAATCTTTTGTTATTAAAGGGTAATACAAAGTAGGTCTGCAGTTTAAATGTTAATAAGTAATTAATGAGGGGTAATAAAACATCTGGTAAGCAGTTATACATTTTATAAGTCATTAATATGGGATAATAAAAATCAGTTATATGTGTTGGCAAGTCATTATTAAGAGTATCAAAAGTAAGG